>NC_137118.1:4596469-4851469 GCF_949357685.1 Gobio gobio
GTAACGATACCCTCATGTCACGATTCGATGCATATCACAATACTGAACTCACAATACGATATTATTGCGATACTCCAAAACATATGAACTCACGATACGATATTATTGCGATACTCCAAAACATATGAACTCACGATACGATATTATTGCGATACTCCAAGATATATGAACTCACGATACAATATTATTGGGATGCTCCAAGATATATGAACTCACGATACAATATTATTGGGATACTCCAAGATATATGAACTCACGATACAATATTATTGGGATACTCCAAGACAAAAGAACTCACGATACGATATTATTGGGATACTCCAAGATATATGAACTCACAATACGATATTATTGGGATACTCCAAGATATATGAACTCACAATACGATATTATTGGGATACTCCAAGACAAAAGAACTCATGATACGATATTATTGGGATACTCCAAGATATATGAACTCACGATACGATATTATTGGGATACTCCAAGACAAAAGAACTCATGAGACGATATTTTTGGGATACTCCAGGACAAAAGAACTCACGATACGATATTATTTTGATACTCCAAGATATATGAACTCACGATACGATATTATTGCGATACTCCAAGATATATTAACTCACAATACGATATTATTGGGATACTCCAAGATATATGAACTCACAATACAATATTATTGGGATACTCCAAGGTATATGAACTCACAATACAATATTATTGGGATACTCCAAGGTATATGAACTCACGATACGATATTATTGTGATACTCCAAGATATATGAACTCACAATACGATATTGTTGGGATACTCCAAGATATATGAACTCACAATACGATATTATTGGGATACTCCAAGACAAAAGAACTCACGATACGATATTATTGGGATATTCCAAAATATATGGGCTCACGATACAATATTATTGCGATACTCCAAAACATATGAACTCACGATACAATATTATTGCGATACTCCAAAACATATGAACTCACGATACGATATTATTGCGATACTCCAAAACATATGGACTCACGATACGATACTATTGGGATACTCCAAGACAAAATAACTCATGATACAATATTATTTTGATATGATATTATTGCGATACTCCAAGATATATGAACTCACGATACAATATTATTGCGATACTCCAAAACATATGAACTCACGATACGATATTATTGCGATACTCCAAAACATATGAACTCTCGATACGATATTATTGCGATACTCCAAGACATATGAACTCACAATACGATATTATTGTATGAATATTGTAATGATATTATTATATGAACTCACGATACTATAGTGCATTATTTTCAACGTTATAAATAATGTAGTACTCACACGAAAAACAAAATAAAAAAAATTCTCACACAGATTGTCACTATCCACGATATATATTGTTACATTTTTGTATTTTGTAATATTGTGGCACGATATATTGTTACACCCCTACTACATAGTATTTATTCATATTTTGAAATTTGCATACATTTTGTTATGTGCTTTTGCTATTTTGCATTATTGCATTATTATTTTGTTATGTGCTTTTGAATTGCATTATTTATTTATTTTACAGTTGGTTTTCCACATGGAGAAAGTTCTGGACTTAACGGAAGGTAAATGGCACTTTTAGCCATCGATTCAGAGTGTAAATACAGTCACTGTTTAGATTCTATACTTATTAATATTTCTGGATATGTCTGGTTAAGCAGGCCCGGTATGCTGGGTACTAACATTGGAAATTACCCGTGGCTGGCTGATTCTTGGCCAACCACCAATCTCGTTCACAACGGGAAAGACTCTGTGAACTGCTGTACGTCTAAACATGACACCCCGGAGAGATACTATAATGGTAAGACCCGCTGTTATAGAACAACACCACCGGCTGTACCGTTAAATTCATTTAACACAAAGTTTCCACAGCACAGAGTCGTATTAATTAAACCCTAATTAATTTACCATCGCTTCCTCAGAGGCGGGAATCTCTAATTACCTCAACCAAAATGAGAAGTACAGTGCAGATTCCAACGAAGGTCCCATCTACAGCACCATTGACCCCACCGGCGAGGACCTGCGCAGTTTCTCCGCCCAGTATTCTCAACATACCACGCCCTACGCCAGCACTCCCATCATGCCTTTCACCAACCAGGCGCCCTGCAGCCCTGAACAAGATGGCAGCCATTGGATGACCCAGCCTGGAACCTCCAATGCTCAATATGCCCAGCCGGACCGCTGTAAAACTGACAACGGTATCTTTGAGTCTAATCTGTTCACTTCAGTTTGGTTGAATGAGAGGGTTGTTTTATTATTATTTATATATTATTATAGAATTTATTTATATTGATTTATATGTAACATTAAAGTTAGACTTATTATTAATCCCAGAGGGATTTTACCATTATAAAATATATTCATAAATTAAAGCCAGTGCAACAAATTACCGTAATTATATAAGTATATTTAATTTCAGCTTTATTTTAAGTAACGATTTTATATTTTTAACAATAGTATATATTTTTAATAATATGTAATATATTATTATAAAAAAAATAAAAAAATAATATTTAAAATAAATAATCAACATAAATTAAAGCCAGTGGAACAAAATATATGAATATTTTTAATTTAAAAAAAGTGTGTGTGTATATATATATATATATATATATATATATATATATATATATATATATATATATATATATATATATATATATATATATATATATATATATATATATATGTGTACTGTATATGAGCATATTTTAAATATTATTAAAACATAAAATATATTCATATTTGCTTAATTGTTTTTAATCATGATTAATCACAGAAAAATGTGTTTAATCTAGTACATTTTTTTAATCTATTTCAGTTTTGCTGAATAAGAGTGTTTTACTATTATTTATATATTATTATAGAAGTTATTTATATTGAGAATTAGCTTCTATTTTGTTTTAATTTTAGTGTTAGTAATTATACGTGCTTTTGTCATTTTTATTCTTTTTTTTAATATTTCTGTTTAGCTTTTTAGTACCTCAATGTCAACTTATTTCTTAGTTTTTCATCTATTATTTATATTTTATTTCAGTTCAGTTTAGCGATTTTTATTCATTTTAGTTTTAGTATAACACTGCTGAATTAAGGTGTGTGTTTTTGTTCTCCACTAATCACTTGTTTTTTTACAGTAAAACAACCAAAGCAGAAGTTGATGGGGAAGCCAGTTAAAACACCGTCTCTCAACTGGATGGATGCATTGCCACCTCCACCCCTCTGTGGAGAGCTGGACGAGTGTGAAGAGGAAGACGATAACGAACTAATCCAGGACATGGGGTAAAGTTCACTGGAAGGCTTCAGATTCATTTCAGTGCTGTGTCAGCTCGACCTGCCTGAAAAATACAGCGTTTAGCATTTTTAATGCCACTATTATGCTATTTTAAAGCCTCCTAATTGTGTGGCGTCTCCTACAACAGGTTTACATGCATCAAAGGTCAACAAACACTTTCATTTTCTCATAATACACATTGCACACCACATTGTTCACTGATTCTCAAACGACTGATGAATCAGTCTCTCTAAATCCCTCCTTTCCGTGAGCTACTCTGCTCTGATTAGCCAGACGGCACAGTCTGTTGTGATTGGTCTACCGCGTTCAGCTCATTACCATAACTGAACTTCAGTTCCGGAGGCTTCCTAAAGCTCAGCGATTGCACACACACTGTAAAGACAGTAACGATGACGTCGATTTGACCACATCAATCCGAGCGCGAGTCCGATGATGAAACATTGAAGAACTAGTTATTCAACCCCAACCTCCATCACAAGCACGACTCGAGCAGGAGTTTCTCATACGCTTCTCATCTTGAGCTTCATTATGAGATGTTGCAGCTGTAATTCCTCACCATCAGCATTAGCAAGTGTGTGTCCATCAGCAAACCCGTGTGTGTGTTTCTGATTTATTGCGGTGCACATGTGGGAACTGTATCAATAACAGCGCATACGTTAGCCCAGCGCTAACATGAATGACTGATGGAACATAAACGCTTGTCAAACTAATCTCACTCCATCCTTTATCTTTACTCACAGTAGTAAGAACGACAGACGATCTGCAATAATACACACAGTTTTAGGTAATAGTGGCCCACAGCTGATGAGCAGAAGTATTTCAGTAAGACAGTCATAACGTGAGTTAGCCGGAAACTTGCACAATATAAAACACAAAACTATGTATTTTGAACATCTGGTAGACAATCAATAATTATTCATACGTACAGGTTGTGATTCTGAGGAGCTGGTCCACATAAACTGGTACTGACTCATCTTTGAAGAGCAAGCGTTTTGTGAATCTGAGATTTGAGTCGTCAGTAAAATGACGTTTGACGGCGGGTCGAGTTGTTCGCGGGCGGATGACGTATAACATAGCCGGGCATTATGCAAATGTCTTTTCTAGTGATGTAGAACAAACGACTCGTTTAGGCGGTTCAGAGTCAATTCTTTCTTTTGGAGACAATAACTTTATTTATCGTGCACTTTCGACTTTACAATGATTACATTCACAAACAGTGATATTACACGCTGCATGAGAGGAAATATTCGAAAAACCATAATAGGGGCACTTTAAATTAAAAAGCAATTATACTTTTGGTGATTTGACATGTTATGTAAACATTCATAACAAAGACTTTCAGTCTCCATTCAATTAGACAGGAGCTGAACAAGCTGACCAGAGAGTGTTCCATCAGGACTTTGGCAGACAAAATGAATCTCAAGTTCTTACACACGCTTTCAGCAATTCATTTTAGTTTTTAACTTAATTTCCATGTCTACGTGTCGACATCTTTTACCAATTGGCTAGCTGAGAGCCTCGCTTAGCCTTCTGGACAAAGTTTTGCTGATTGTTCCAGGAACCGTCTCTAAATTCACAGTTTGATTGCTGTTGACAAGGCTGTATATGGAGGCTAACAAAGTTAGCGATATGCTACCCTTGAGTCTGGTCTGTTTCCTCATGACGGCCTGACTGAATTATGTTTCCTTTTCCTAGTCTGTATCGCATTAGTCCCTTGTTAGTGAAGCTCGCGGTCAGTGGTAGCCGCAGAGTGCCCCGGCCGCAGGCTCTGATGGGTACAGACGCTCTTATTGCTTTCTGCCGCCACTTCAGCCCAATGGCTGCCCGCGAGGGGCACTAACGAGGGCACGTCACATTAGCCGCAGCGGTTAACCAGCCCAGTGGAGATCTGTGAATCCGATAACCTTGACATAGCCTCCCGCAGTAACCGCATTAGCCAGTGACAGGTACAACCCTTCTCAAGTTTCTTCCTCCGAGCATTAGATGTTATTCAGGGCGCAAGAACGCAATGCAACACTCACAGCCAGAGTAGATTGTCATAACTAGCCCTCAAAAGTGTGGTGAACTCATTGATCACAAGGTTAACATTTGTGCCAGCCCGAAGGCGAGAACATCGGCTCTGTTACTGCATTATGACTCTGATCTTAATAATTCACCCTTCAGCTCAACGAGAACTCAACTAAAATGACGTTCTAAACCAAGAGCGCTCCGCGTGTAGGTGTCTTTCAGCTCATCGGTTTGCCCTCAAAGTGCCCAAGGCAAAACATCGAGTCAGTGCCACTTAAAATGCCACTGCATTAAACTTATTTTCCATTGCTCTTGCATGGATTGGTCCCATGAGAGCTGAAAGATCAGGCATATTGTTATCTGGAGGCCAGGCTGTCTCATTTGACAGAGCGGCAGGAATCGATATGCCACCGGTTGCATTGACCCGGTGATTACTGCAGCAGGCAATCATAATGAGTGTGCCGTGATTGATTTAGCACAGAGGTACTGGACTTACTTAACCTTCTGATAAAAATTTAGTTATAAAGCAGAAAAACGTCACTTATTCTGCCACTCTAAGTGACAAGGGCAAGTGAGTCTTTTCCAACTTCTGCATCATCTGCTCATTTCCTTTCACAAAAGTCTGGCATCGGGAAGATTTTTTTAATGTCTTATGTTCACCAAAGCTGCAATTACTTGATAAAAATATTGTACAAATCGCAATATTGTCAAACATTTTTAACTGATTTCTCTTTTAATATATTTATAAAATTTTGATGCAAAGCTTAATTTTCAAAAATATGCTCAAAGTTGGGTGCTCGACAAAAAAATGTATACAAATAGAAAAAAAGTCGGCACACCAAAGCTCCAAAATATGCAACAATATTTAATAGTGGACTCGCACATGGGTTACATTTCGAGTAACACAGGCTCTTTGTCAGACAATTAAAACACTTTTTCAACAAACCTTTATACTAGCGATCACATGATGTTTAAAAAAAAAAAAATGGATCACAAAAGCACAAGACAAAATGTGAAAGTTTAAACATGCATTAATAATAATAACATAAATATAATACCTGCATAAACTAAGAAAACAATCCAAAGACAATATCAAAATCTTCATTTGTTATATCCCTGTGTTATAGTATCTAATGTGTAAATCCTAAAGGTCTCGCATTAAAGTGTGTTATTAATGTCAGCTCCACGTCGTGGATATGTGACTGCTTCCATTCCTATTGTAAGGAGACCGAATGTCTAAAGTTAGCCAAGTCCAAAGACTTTTGAAATCTTGGTTTCTGAGAGCGCAACGATTTTTAAAGGTCTAAAGCTTCATTTTCAGAAGCCATTTCTGAAATGGTGCTCAAGAAACATTTCTTATGATTATCAATGTTGAAAACAGTTGTGCTGCTTAATATTTTTGTGGAATATTTTTCCTCAGGATTCTTTGATGAATTGAAAGTTCAAAAGAACCATATTTATTTGAAATATAATATTTTTGTAAAAGTGTATGCCAGCTTTGATCAATTTAATGCTGAATAAAAGTATTAATTTCTTTAACAAAAGCCGTCTTGACATATTTCCTATTAAAACAGAAGGTTTTAAAGCAGCCAGTAGTCATTTACATCAAAACCCAGAAAAACATGTGCTGCTGCTATTAAATGGCTAGTGGGAGTATTATTTTACAATATTTTAGTGGGAAATCGCCCTTGCAAATATGAGTTTTCAATATTTCTATTATTATTAGTGCTGTCAAATCGATTAATCACATCCAAAATAAGTTTGTGTTTACATAATATATCTGTGTACTGTGTTATGTATATATAAATGCACACTCATTCATGTATATATTTAAGAAATATTTGCATGTATATACTGTATATATATATATATGTATATACTGTATGTATATATATATATATATATATATATATATATATATATATATATATATATATATATATATATATATATATATATATATATATAAAATTCATATTATATATAAATATTTTACATATATATTTATATATATAAATATTTTATATATATACATTTTTTTATGGACCTTAAAATATTGACACTTTTGTCCTCTCACAGGTCTGATGAGGAAGAGTGGTGTCCTCCTCTCCCAGAGAGGACTTACCTGATGGACGGCACGATGGAGGACGGTCCTGCTCATGCCTCTAGATTAGAGGCTCCTTCCCCGACCACGTCCTACAGCCACCAGTCCACCGCCACCTTAACCCCATCTCCCAGAGACGATGGCCACTGCCACGATATACCCCGCTTACACCAGCTCGAACAGACACATATAGCACGGTGAGACACATTATTAAATAAACGGAGTGTCTATTTACACCAAGGACAAAATAGCGTGCCTTGTTGACAAGTGCTTTCACACTAGCTCCACCTAACAACGCCTGATTGGGCCAAATAAGATTAAAAAAAACATGTATTTCAACGTCTTCAGTGGTGTAGGCAGTAAAGCATGAGGCTTAAGGATCTTGGTTTTGACGTGATCGACCCGTGTTCGAATCCGCCTTTTGGCAAGTTCGCTCTTCTCTCTTTTCCCATCACATATCACATCGGAAAGGCATTTACTTTCAATAAAAATGAAGAAAATGTCTAGAAATGGAAATAAAGTGCCTAGCGAAATTATATTTAATAATAATAAAAGCATTTATTGGGTAGGGGTAGATGTAGGGAGGGCTTTTATTGTCCCATTAAGGCGGCATCCATTTAATAATTTTAATAAATATAATAATTGACCCTGTTATTATTGCATCCTGTTAATGTACAACAATGCTGAGGTGCAAAAAGTATGTATCTGCCAAAATAAAGTATAAATGGCATACTATTTACACATATTGCAAAGAACAGCTACTTTTACATGGTGTAAATATAATATATCACTATTTTCACTGAGTAAATCGCATCTACAGCTATTACACTTAGTGTAAATATCATCTTATCGCTAAGAAAATGTTATTTTGACTTCGTGTAAATAGCCGCTGCCTTAAATAAACCTTCAAGTGATATTGCACAATTTCCTGTGCATGTTTTTTTGACAGGTCAGCATTCCGACATGAATAGCATAACAAGTTTATGGAGAGTTTGAAGATTTTCTTTTCTAAACTTTATTTAGTGCCTTTCAAAAGATAAATCTGATGCGTAAATGACATTAGTTGTATTCTAGAGGCAGTGTTCACTTTAGGACCGTTAATATCAGCAATCCTTCAGGAATTAGTTTATTTGTTTTCACTCTCTTAGGTGGATTTTTACAGCGTTATTGTTTGTTCCTGCTGGAGAGAATATGTTTTATGAATAATTTATTCCTCTGCAGGTCACGGCACAGAGACTCTCATTAAGCTTCCTTCTAGACTGCAGTTGTGCCAAGTTTAGAAAGATGATTTACTTTTACAAAGTGCTGATCTTGGCCTACTATGTTTTTCATTTATTAGGAGTGTTATAATAGTGTCCTCGCTGGTCCTGAGAATGTAGTTTTGAGTTGAAACCGAGGGCTCATTTAGGTTGGATGTAATGTCATTTTCTGATTGTATTTCATCCCGTCAAACTTTGTTGTAACTGACAGCCGGTTGGCGTGTGGACCGGTGCCTGTGCCGCGAGCACCAAGCCCCCCTCTAACCCAGTCCAACCCAAACCTGTCGGCCAATCAGGAGTGTCCTGACAACACCATGCCACAACGCTCAGCACATAAACGGGACCTGAGCCAAGGAGCCGCCCAAAGCGTGGAGAACATCTGCAACACCACGCCAGGTGTGTTTCAGCTTTGGCTACTTTAACAGAAGTGAAATACCACTTCTATGCCCTCAGCAATATAAAATTACACACATAACCTCCTCCTAAAGCTACAGTTGTTGTAGTTTAGTCATTGTCATGTCACACCCCCCTCTTGCAGGTCGAGCGAGGCCTTCTGCAGAACAAACGCCTCCTGGGCAGAAGTCCAAGGTGAAGAAGAAAACCTCCAAGAGCGGTCAATACCGAAGAGATATACTGCAAGGCGGTGAGTTACTGACCAGGCCTTTTCCAGAATGGAGTTAGTTAATCATTTATCCTGCTCCGGTGTAGTTAACATGCTGGTCACATCTCTGCAGATCTGCCCCCTCCACCAGAGCCGCCCCCTGAGGATGTGATCGACTGCGCTCAAGTGGGGGGATTCGAATGTGGGCAGACGTCCCTCGAGAGAGTGGGCAGCTCCCATTCCTCCATGGAGAGGAGAGAACAGAGCACACCCAATCGGAAAAACTCTTCTCATAGACGGATAGATGGTTAGAGAACACCTGACAGTCTTCAATGCTCACACACACTCACACACACACACACACACACACACACACACACACACACACACACACACACACACACACACACACACACACACACACACACACACACACACACACACACACGTCTGGTTCACTATCTTTGTGGGGACTCTCCATAGACGTAATGGTCTTTATACTGTACAAACTGTATATTTTCTCCCCTTACACTAACCCTACCCATCACACACACACACACACACACACACTCTCAGACACACACACACACACCCTCAGACACACACACACACACCTGTCTGGTGCGCTATCCTTCTGGGGACTCGCCATAGGCGTAATGGTTTTTATACTGTACAAACCGTATATTCTATCCCCTTACACTGCCTCTGCCCCTAAACCTACCCATCTCACACACACACACACACACACACACAAACACACACACAAACACACACTTGTCTGGTGCGCTATCCTTCTGGGGACTCGCCATAGGCGTAATGGTTTTTATACCGTACATACCGTATATTCTATCCCCTTACACTAACCCTACCCCTAAACCTAACCCTCACAGGAGACATTCTGCATTTTTACATTTTCATAAAAACTCATTCTGAATGATTTATAAGCTTTTGTGCCCATGGGGACCTCAATTTAGGTCCCTACGGTGACACAAGTTCCCATGAGTCTGTCTACATGCAGGTTGAAGTCCCCACCAGGCTAGAAAAACATGTACACCCTCAGACACACACACACACACAGTTCACTATCTTTGTGGGGACTCTCCATAGACGTAATGGTTTTTATACTGTACAAACTGTATATTCTCTCCCCTTACACTAACCCTACCCTTAAACCTACCCATCACACTCACTCACACACACACACACACACACACACACACACACACACACACACACACACACACACACACACACACACACACACACACACACACACACACACACACACACACACACACACACACACACACACACACACACACACACACACACACACACACATATATATATAGTGTACTGATATATACACTTTTCAGTACATTTTTATTGACCCCTAACATTATGATTTATGATTTTGTTTATGTGCCTCTCCACAGAGGATGATTTAATTCCTTACAACAAGCCCAACTTCCTGTCTCGGGGTCAGATGTCCAGCAATTGCTCCACAACAGGAAGTTCATCATCACGGGGGTCAACAGGATCACGAGGGCACGGAACGGGCAGGAAGAGAAATGATGTAAGACCAAGTAACATTTCTCACACCGCAGACAATCATTGTCTTGATCAGTCTTTTTGTCTTTTATCTAGTAAAAAATATTGAATAATCCTTAAAACTAATATTTACCTAATATTGAAATACTTATGATTGATAAAAATGGCATATTTTAAGACTTAATTTAGTATTTTTCTTAACACAAATATAATTTTTTTTTATGCTTAAAACAAGTGATGCACAGTTTGGCAAAAGTAAATCCATCTTGTTTAAGGATATAGTTTTTACAATAATTCAAGACATAAAATACTGATTATGTGTTGTTTTTTAAAGTATATGCTCTCAAGATTTAATCCTCATCCTCCCAAATCCTAATCCCAAATCTTAAACATTAGCTGAGATTAGTCGCACACAGGCTCACAAACATGTGCATTAGTTTATCTTTTCTTCACACTCCTTCATTGCTGAGACAGACTTGACTAAGTGTGTCCGAGTCCATCTGGCTGTCGGGCACATAATGTGAGAGTTCTGCAGAGCAGAGACACTGGACTTTTAGCCAGCAATCAGACACTTCCTGTGAAGTACATTCCCCACTGCTCCGAGAACAGATGACAGAAGAGACACTACAACACACTGATCTGTCCGTAAAGTGTTTTTGTCTCACATCAGACACTTGCACGGTCACTCTTTACCAAGTTTTGCAGTGCTCAAATACAAAAAGAAGAGACTCTGTCATATTCTTTCTTACTTTTTATTCACCAAAGAGTTCCAGCTCTAAAATATAAGTGGATGAAACGTTCAAAACTTTAAAATAGCACATAACTCTATAAAGAGTGCATTATTTGGTGAGGAATATTGATGTTTGTTAATAATAATAAATAGTAGTCATAGTAATTTATTAACCCTTTTTGTCAACTGTGCATTGCATTTGTAATGTAAATATGTACATAATCCTTTTACCATGGTAAAATTGCTAACATTGCTGTGGTTTATTTTACATCTTTGCGATACATAAATCTCTCTTCATATGCAGAAATGTACAGTGGTGAAGTGGTGGAGTAATGTCCAAAAAACTTAGTAATACCACAACACATTTTCATGATCAGAAGATGTATAACTGATGATCAGGGCTTGACACTTTTCTGCTCCAGCGGTTTCCCAAAGTTACTAGCCACTCATTATTTTCACTGGCCACAATTTTGACTGATACCATGGGGAAAAAGTGACATTTGGATATATTTTATATAATCTCATAATTTGGCAGAAGGTATATTATACTGTTACACATGCTGTTTACGTTCACTTAAAACAGAACTGACTGTGTGTACGTGTGTACGTTAGTGTCAAGACCGGCATTTTGACATTATTCTGCGTGTATTTTTTAAATGTAATAAGGCAGCGAACGCAAGATGGCTTTATGTGCGCGCACTTTGAGTCCGAGCACAAAATCTGTGGGAAAGAGTAAAACTATATGCTTAGGGTGACCATATTTTGATTACTGAAAACCAGGACACTCGGCCTGGCAATGAAATACTCAAATGATACTCGAAGTTTACTCAAAGATTCTTTATTAATTTCAATACATTTACAGTATGCCCCCCTCTGTATGGATAGAAAATGGTTATATTACAGTCCCTCCAGAAAAACGCAATTATGCGATCGCATGATTTAATGCATAATCAGCCAAAGTCTGCATATTTATGCAGGGGCCACATTTTTTCAAATACTCCGCGTAAATTGCCTATTTCCTCGTGCAAAATATGCGGGCTAGCATGATTTCATAATCCCTTCATTTTCGTTGCAAAAAAGTCATATATATTAGCAGAAAGTTGAAAAATTTTTGTTTACTTCACACAAGAGCCGCCATTTCCCCCTATTGCCATGGGAACGTTTTGAAGTGAAGTAATTACCCGACGCGAACGTCATCGAAAAGCTGCAAACCCCGTGGTGAAACCATAGATATCTGTGAAACCATAATGAAACACGCAAATTCCCATTTGCCAACAAAAATAACAGCAAAAGACCGCGCAAAGCAGTTTCCCGGTGTGTTGACCGATTTCAAAACACAGCATCATGAAGCTTCGAAGCGTTATGAATCAGTGAGTCGATTCAGCGGTTTAAATCGCCAAAGTCATGTGATTTCAGCAGTTTGGTGGTTTGAAGCGCGATCCGAACTCACTGATTCATAACGCTTCGAAGTTTCATGATGCTGTGTTTTGAAATCGGTCATCACTATATGAGTCGTTATTTAGGGTTTTTTTGCGCACAAAAACTATTCTCATCGCTTCATGAAGTTATTGTAGAACCACTGTAGTGAGATGGACTTTGTAATGACGTCTTTAGTACCTTTGATGGGTCTTGAGAGTGTAAAGTGCATTGTGCCAATGGAGGCCTTTCTGAGCCATCGGATTTACACTAAAATATCTTCATTTGTGTCTAAAGATGAACGGAGGTCTTACGGGTGTCGAACGACATGAGGGGAAGTCATTAATGACAGAATTTTCATTTTTGGTTGAACTAACCCTTTAAGAGATTGCACTTTGTGCATTGGAAGCACTCAAATGTCTGTTTTGTATAGCTACCTCTGTAAAACAGGAAGTTATTTATAAAAAAAATTCAGAAGTTGTATCATATTCCTTTTGTAAAGCTACAGAACTTGTTTGACTCAATGTTTTGTAAATTTGAGCCATGTGATTATTAAGGTCTTCAATAAAACAAGATGAGAACTTAAATATTCCCAGCACTTTCTGTGATGTAGTGCTTTTTTTCTCTTTTTCATCTAAGCGCAGTTTTTGCAAGTTCCCGCAATTTTATCGCATAAATATCCCGCATTTTCCATCGCATTTTTTAAGAAAACGTGCCGCATAATCAAGGATTTTTGCCCACAACAATCAAAAAAAAAGCCGCATTTTTCTGGAAGGACTGATATTAGGGCCAGGACAGGACTTGAAAACAGGACATGTCCTGGGAAAACAGGACGTTTGGTCACCCTACTATATGCAATACGTCCAATCCCATGCGAAATTCAAGCCCTGTAACACCAACAATATTCATTCATATATACAATATATATTTATATTTGGAGAAAATAAAACGAACGAGGGGAGGCGTGTTTGTGTGTCACTCGCTCGGGAAAGAGCAGCTGGTATCGTGCTTCTTTTCTGCAGAAAATTAGTATTTGAAGCTTTTTAGTATCGATATGTGTCGGAAAAAAAATTCTGACAACACTACATTGCACTTAGTTTATTATTTCAGATGCCTCTTTAAAAGACTACAATTGAAAAATATATAAATATATCTCAAAAATTTGGGTTGGCGGGTGTTAATGTCAAGCCCTGCTAATGATCACCATTTATAACTTTAGTCAAACAGAGAGCTCAAATTAGGAAGAGCTAGTTGCATAACTTTTTTCTTTTTACAGTGTTTCCCTATAAACATGAATAGTTCTGTGACGGGCACTGGGTTACACACTCGTGAGGTCACTCCACATGGACTGAAGAGCCTCCTCAGATGTGTGCCCTCTTCTCAGGTTACCCCCTCTGGAACATAAAGGACAGGCCACATAAAAGAGGGCTATACGCTCCCCGGGGAGGGAGTTTCGGGTTACCCCGTCCTGTCACGGTGGTTAGCGTTATCTTTCCAGTCGGACAGAGAGCGTGAATAGATGCTTGACGGAGAGAGGGGAGAAGGGGTCTGCCTTTATTCTGTGTCCTCAGATCTTGTCACGTCCCATGATGGACAATCCCTGCTGCATTAAGTCATCTGTAGACCAAACCAAAAAGCCTTTCTTTTGTCCTCAGAGAGGCCACAACCATTGGTTAGCAGGATAAGGTGTATTTTGACCACTTTCATGAAGGTTTTAGCGTCTTACAGTGGTCATTCTGGTCAAGCTGCTATAATAACCAGCATTGTTCATCTAAAATCATCTGGTTCTGTCCATTTCAAATCCCGTTTATCTCATTTTTTCTTTTCTTTTTCTACTCCTCCAGGAGATGAGATAAGGGAAGGCTGTGAGACGCAGGAAGTTTGACATGGGCATCCCTCTGTTTTCGTTCGTAAACTGAAGAGAAGAACCGAAGAAAAGTGGACGAGTGTACAGATTTCAGAACGTGAATCTGGGACTTTTGATTACGTTATTAATTATTGTTATTATTGTTATTTATGACCTTCACGGGGGCATTTTTCATCACGCTGTCACTGTAAATAATCATACGTTCAAGCTTTTTACATGGGGTCCAGATGCCTGGAAAGAAGAGTATATTGTATTTATACATGAAAGAAGAAATGAAATCATGTTAAAAGCTCCGATATTATAGATAAGTTAATGTCTGAATGTGCCAACCTCTTGTAGAAATGTATACAGCAGCATTTCAAAGCATAATACTATTGCACTCTTGTTGTGTTGGAGAACAACAACAAAAAAAATAAAAATAGAAAGCACAATACGTGTTGTTTGACCAGCCAGCTAGACAGCAAGTCTGAAGACCTAACCAGGCCGAGGACGCTTCTGTGTGTCCGTCTCGTCTCCGTCTGTGGATCCCCATCGCTGCGGTCACAAGAGAATGTGGTCCCTTTCCCCCTTTCTTTTCAAAGCCAAGAGAGTGTCATTTGACGACTGTTGTGAACGATTGTATTTGTCTTTTTTAAGGAGTGTTTTGGAGATCGTGAGGAAATGTATTTCATTCAAAAAACCAAAATGATGTTCCTTTGACTAACTTTTTGGTAGTCCTTGTTGTTTTGTATAAATAAAATACATTCTGAGCTATACATGTCTGTCTTGAAATTGATGTTTTTTAAATATCTTTTTTATAAATTCACATTTAAGCAGTTTAATATGGAGAGGCACTAAAATGTAGACCTTTGTTTATGTGATTTTGACCATGATGTGAGAACAGTTGGCTATTTAGGTTTGTACATTAGCATGGACTCACTAACTTAATGAGAGAATTGTTGTGTTCCAGTCCTCCTGGGATGTTCGTATTTATGAGATGAGAAGTCGTGTTTACGACATCACATGCATTCAAGTCACTTTGGTCGGAGCAAGATGGCGGTGTACCTTCTTTCAATGAATTTCACGAAAATACAGCAAGGTTTGTTAAAGGAACACTCCACTTTTTTTGAAAATAGGCTCCTTTTACAAGTCCCCTAGAATTAAATAGTTGAGTTTTACCGTTTTTGTATCCATTCAGCCGATCTTTGTATCTGGCGGTAGCACTTTTAGCATAGCTTAGCATACATCATTGATTCTGGTCAGTCCATTAGCATCTCATTCAAAAAATGACCAAAGACACTTTCAATATTTTTCCTATTTAAAACTTGACTCTTCTACAGTTACATCGTGTGCTAAGACCAACTGAAAATTAAAAGTTGCGATTTTCTACACCTATATGGCTAGGAACTACTTTCTCATTCCGGCGTAATAGTCGCAGATCTTCGCAGGCGTACCATGGCTGCAGCGGCGCAATGATATTACAACGCCTGAAAGTAGCCCCAGCTAGGTAACTTTCAATGTGACCGGCACTAAGTTTGTGTAGTTGCAGAGAAAGTTTCAGGCTTGCAGCCGACAAATTGTGTTGTGTGATTAGCCATGGTTCTGTGTTGTAAAGGGCTGTGATAGTAAGATAGTAAGGTGTATACCATGTTTCACAGAATACCAACGAATCATTGCGCCGCTGCAGCCATGGTACGGCCGCGAAGATCCGCCACTATTATGCAGGAATGAGAAAGTAGTTCCTAGCCTTAAAGGTGTAGAAAATCGTAACTTTTAATTTTCAGTTGGTCTTAGCACACGATGTAACTGAAGAGTCAAGTTTTAAATAGGAAAAATATTGAAAGTGTCTTTGGTCATTTTTTGAATGAGATGCTAATGGACTGACCAGAATCAATGATGTATGCTAAGCTATGCTAAAAGTGCTACCGCCAGATACAAAGATCGGCTGAATGGATTCAAAAACGGTAAAACTCAACTATTTAACTCTAGGGGACTTGTAAAAGGAGCCTATTTTCAAACAAAGTTGAGTGTTCCTTTAACTCTGCTTATGGAAAATGAACAACAAAGAATTTTCTAATTTCTTATAGAAAATGAGTTTTATTAGGTCCTAGAGTTTTAATCTTTTACGTTTTTATTTCATCTAAGAAACCACTGTAAGCTGTATCGTAATATATTAGGCTAATTGTTATATTACAATGCTAGCTTACTTTGTAGTAAATTACGAAGCCTGACAGTATCACTGCTAAACCCGTTATCAACTACAGACGTTGCATCCATTGATTCCACCGTGTTTCTCACTGACATGCCCCCAACTCGTATAGATCGGGGCTTAAAGAAAATCCTGACTTCCCTGGTATTTACGACTTTGTGGTGGCGTTCAAATCGTAAATATGATCTTTACGACATGACTTGAACGCACCAAATGACACCCAGACAATCCACTCAGGATACCCAGTGTTACAGGACCCCAGGCACATCGTTTTACCCTTTTTGTAGCATAAACACATGGGCGTCAGTTTGGTTTGAAATGTGCTGGGGACAGAGACGCATTCAGAAGTGCATTTTCAAAAGTGCTGGGTACATAATGCATTTTTTTTTTCTCTTTCGCGAAGGTCATGTTTTGAAAGACTATGTCCTGTAGCTTACTAATGTAAATAAATAAAAATGTCAGCTGAGAGACATATTGCGGGTCTTATAGTCTATCTTACTCATGTCGATAATATTTTTCATTTTTGCAATTCTTTTTACCACTTCATTATCAGAGTCCCACTGGAGCCCGTGTTTTTTTTATCCTCCCTATTACACATTAGTTACAGCCATTCAAATAGTTCAGTTTTGTTTTTAATGTCAAAGTAGTTATATTTCGTTTTGTTTCTTTATTAAGTTAATTTAGAAAAATGTTTGAAGCATTTTTTTGTTTGTTAAACTAAAGTTTTTGCTTTTTAAAATGACGACCAAGCGGCCAGCGGCCGACAGTGAGTTAACCCAACACTTTAGCCTCTGAAATCAACACTTGACTTGTCTTGCTTATTAAATCCATATAAAACAATTAAATCATCGTTTAAACGTTTAGCCTCTATCACCACCATCACAGTAAAAAGGCATTTTTGACAAGATGAGGCAGGCAGATCGCAACGGCGCGCGCAAACAAAACGGGCTACACAATCTAAACAAATAATAAAAAATAAACATGCTGGTTGTCTTACCTTAGGCTACATCTATCCGCGAAATGAATATAAATCCGATCTTCAATTCCCGTGCTATATGCACATTTATGCCAACGAAAGTTCATGTCAACGAAAGCAACAGATATGAGCATTTTATTAATCAGCTCATTTCAACACCAAAGACCGCATTATGAGAACGAGCGACCTAAACACTGGTAAGAGCCTTTAGTCTCATTAGTTTTAATGAAGATAATTGTGCTTTTGAGCATCTAAGACTTAGCTTATTTTCAGTTTCACTTGTGGCAGTTTGCGTGTTGGCTTGCTTTACTTATTTGCGGCGATGCGCGTTGCATAGCGCCGTCCTATAGCCTAAAAAGGCCCGAAGCCCGGCCCGTGTCTGAGGTAGGCTATGACTGGAAAATTGGCCCGAAGCCCGCGGCCCTAGGGGCGTAAAAAAGTCGGGGCCCGTCGGGCTCGGGCAGAAATGTAGGGCTCTACTTTGAGTAAGACTGAAAGCATCTTTCTTTTTAATACATTTCTTGAATGTATGCCTATAGATAGTTATGATATTTGTGGCTAAACTGGGGTCGGTCATTACGCTCATCATGAGCGGCCCATGGCTCCTGCTACCCATGGCTGTTAAGAACTGTAGGCTACATCAATACATTACAACAATTTCGTGCTATGGGCACTGCCACTGATACAGGCAGCGGAAGAGCCTATTTTACGGAGCTTGCTTCTGCTTTTCAAACGTTTTTACGACAAAAGATGTCATTAAAACGACATACGATCTCGTTATTATGAGAAAAGATGACGTTAAAACGACATAAGAGATCGTTATTACGACACAATTGAGTGGAAAAAATAATATGTGTGTGTCAGCAATGCTTCACCGTAAAATTGAACTCGAGGTAAAAAAAAAAAAAAAAAAAAAAAGTGGTGGGTACAAAAGGACTCATGACGAAATCTGGTGGGTACGCATCCCCCCCGTCCCCCCCGAAATCGACGCCTATGCATAAACACTATCAAACCGATGAGAGCTTCGGCGGATCTATGGCGCTGAAACCTAAAGATGTCTGAGTTCAGGTCCCTGATACTCAACTGCCATTGGCTCATCTGCATTCGAGGGGAGGGGCTTACCTGACGGCCCTTAACAGACGATGTATAATATACATACATTTAGACCATTAACTTAGTGATTATATCAGTATGTGAAGATACTTTCAACCAGCATAACAAACAAAAAAATGTTTCTGGAACAAATCGCCTACCCTGCCTTTAAGCCGAGAGTTTGCTGCAACAAAGACAAAGCGGGTCCGCCACCGTTAACGGCTGAGACCGTTAATCTTTGGTTTCTACGGTTACGGCAGGCACGTTGTAGCTACTTCCACCTGGCTGAACCGCCTCTGAGCGGCATGAAATTACCTCTTCCAGGGCAACACTGGATGCTGAGAAGGAGAAAGGGGGGCGAGGTCGGAATGGAGAAAACACAAGTGTGGAGAAAGGGTTGGATAAAACAAGCCGAGGGTAAAGAATGAAATAAGAAAAACAAAGAATGTGAGTCACTCCCACCAGAGACTAGCATGAGGTGAGAAAAACAGCAAACAAGTGGTTATGGAAAGGAAAGTAGACAACGAGTAAAAAGGAGAATATAAAAAGGCTACGGGCCTTTAGCTCTGAAACAATTTGTTTGATTCTGGCTAGGGAAGAAACCGCGGTTCTGATTCATTAACGGTCACATTAACGATTATTTTAGTACCTTTAAGGAATCGTTCGGTTTGTTTTGATCCTCTAGTTCAGGGGTCTCCAAACTCGGTCCTGGAGGGCCACTGTCCTGCAGAGTTTAGCCCAAACCCCAATTAAACACACCGGAACCAGCTAATCAGTGTCTAACTAGGGGCTTGTAAGACACTGATTAGCTGGTTCAGGTGTGTTTAATTGGGGTTTGAGCTAAACTCTGCAGGACAGTGGCCCTCCAGGACCGAGTTTGGAGACCCCTGCTCTAGTTACTGCGTTTACACACCGTTTTCAACTGAAAACACGGAAGACTTTCGTTCCGTTCATGTAGACTACAATGGTGTTTGGTGGCCTGCAAAAGGCAAACTTTTGAAAACGTGGTAAAGTACAAGTTTTTGAAAAGACACCGTCTTCACATAACAACATAAAAAAATGCTTTATTTGAACATTTAGTTTGCACTATGGCATAACAAAATTAGACATACTAAATACAAATAACATAAAAGGGATAGATAGAGAACGTTAGATAGCTAGATGTATATTAAGTCTTTTCACAGACTGTGATGAGGCGTTTTAACAGTCATCAATATCGTAAATCCTGCAACGTTTTTTGTATTTTAATAATGAAAAAAAAAAAAAAAAAAAAAATATATATATATATATATATATATATATATATATATATATATATATACATATACATATACATTTATAACACTAATACTTTCTATTTTATAACTTTTGCATCAAATTACAAAAAACAAGTTACAGCTGCTGTGAGGGTGCTTCTATGGGAGTGATGGTAAAAATGTACATATTTCTCTCTTTTGACTGCCGTTATCAATCTCACTCTATTTTCCCTCTTTTTGAAAGTTGTGAAATCACTATTGTGTAGTACAAACAAACATGAATAACCAATACCATAGCTCAAAATAAAACAAAATGGCAAATAAAAGAAAAATAAAGAGGGCATTACACAAATTAATAATTACACGTGCACGAACCGAACAAGGAAGGTCTGCTCTTTAGGTACACAGAATTTCTTTCAGAATATAATATACCTGTAACTCCTAAAGAGTTTGCTACTGTTATGGATGATATTCCATCTGGCATCTGCATGCTTTTCAAAAATAATACTCTTTCTTTAGAAACAACTCCCTTTCCTGAACCTGTCAACACGCCTGTGGGTGACATATGTTTCGCCGGAAAAAAGCGGAGAAATTATAAAATAAGAGCTCTATTCCTTGAGAACATTGTCTCTGCCCCTCCTGCAGTCTCATACTGGAACAATTATTTAAATTGGAAAAATATAGAGTCCATTCAACATAGATTTTTCCTTACAAACAAAGTTAAAGAAATAATGTTTAAATTGCCATAACATTAACCCTGTCAAATACTTTCTTTAAAAAAAAATGTAGATCTGATTTTGACTCTAAATGTTCCTTTTGTCAGAATGACACTGAAACTCTTCTTCATTTGTGTTGGTCGTGCAATTATACTTCCCAGCTCTGGAAAGATGTCAGTTTGTTTATCTCAAGAGCTATTTTACAAGGTTTTTCAATGAACCAATTAATTATTATTATTTTTTTAAAGAGGATTCAAATGCCTGCTTCATAATAAACCTAATTCTTTTTCTATGTAGATTTTACATTCATAAATGTAAATTTGCGAATTGTAAACCTATTTTTGTAGTATTCTTACAAGAGATAAAATATTATTATTTACTAACAAACAATTTTAATTTCACTGAACAAAAAAGCTCTCAGAACATGTCAAATTTGCACGGCCTACAAACGTTTTACTGTACTCCATGGTACAAATTCTGTGTACCTAAAGAGCAGACCTTCCTTGTTAAAGAGCTGGCTAACATGACATATTGCATTACGGAACCATTGATTATAGATTTATTCTTAAACAAAATATACCTATTGTTCCATATGTAACACTGGTGGGGAGAAAAATTATGTTTGTAAATAAGAGTCCATGCCAGAAGAACTTGCTGGTGAAAGTTAGAAAGCTTTACAGGGAGTTTTTGGACGTCATGCACATGTGTAGGCTATTATGTTTTTAATTTTTCGTTGCCATGACGTTCACTCACAAAACTACTATGATGGTACCTCAATGTTTCAATGCTTACACCGAACCCAAATATGTTCAGTCAATGTTACAGTACATATATTGTGTTCAGTAAACACAAAACATTTGTGATAATCTGTTGCCCGAATATTTTATTTAAAGTAATGTTGAATTGCTTTTCTTGTTAAGATAATGTAAACCCATGAGGCAAGAAAAACTTAAAAGCATATTCATATATCTAAAAAACTAATGGTTACATGAGCCTAAGCTCTTTTCAATAAAATCCATGCAAAAGTTAATATCAGATCATTGTAGAAAACAGTGTATGATGTGCCGAATATTCTTCAATTTAATGCAAAACAGAAATACGATAAATAGAATATCAGATCTCTGTTTTAAAACTTGAAAATATCCATATTTAAAACTTTACAGACTAAAGTTTGCGCTAAGTTGACTTGCGCTAAAAGAGTAACCCTTGACACATGCGTATTGATGAACGCAGAAGCACAGAGGATAGAGCAAAACAAAACACCGGTCATGAATTAGAGTCTAAGGGCCCTTTCACACCTACCTTGTTTGGTCCAGATTTTCGGACTTTTCAGTTTGGTCCGGATCAAAATTACAGGTGTGAAACCTCCCCGTACCACGGTCCGGACCAAACAGACGAGATTTGGTCCGACGAAAAGAGGGAGTCTCGGTCCGGATCAAACTGAACAAAGGTTCGGTTCGTTTCTAGTGTGAAAGCCTTTTCTGTATGATTCGTACTTTCAGACCATTTACAGTAAGTTCATGTTTATGTTTAAATATTTTAATGTTATTTTTAAATTTCATCTAGGCTACATTGATTATGAAAAGTGAAAAGATGCGCAATATGTCAGAAGACAGAAGGTCACAAATGATTTTGAACGAAATTTTGTGTGATTATGCTTAGAAAGCCTTTCTTTCATGTGAATTTCATTTTATATAAATTGTATCTTAATTTTAATCAACGTTTAATCAGATAATTGCCTGGATTTAATAAATAAGAAGCAAAAAATCTATAGCAGACAATAATCGCGGGAGCGATCACATGCTTTACACATGAACTGGAGCGCGTCTCAAATAAACCCAAACTCAGCAGCTACTCGTCTCACAAACATGAGAAATATGTGTATATAAAGCTTGAAATGTCCACTTTTAAACGTAACGAAAAGAAAATAGTCAAGCAATGCGCACTGTTCAATAGTGGCAACGATATGTGTCCGTTCATTCATTCTTGTCAAAGATGCTGATGTCAGACGCACGTCCGTTTACAAACCAATCAATGTCAAGATGCCGCCCACATAGATGATGACGAGTGGACGTGTCGTGTAAAGTTCTTTAGTGCACTCACATAATTGCAATGTGAAACCAAACCAAAACTAAATGTATCAAAACATGAACTTCGGTTCGGACCTTGGTGCGGACTTTCAGGTGTGAAAACGCCCTAAAACAAGAATTTTTAAAGAGAAAGGGTGGAGGATTTCGATATAAGAGAAAAGGGGCTTAAGTTTGTTGCCCAGCACTTTCCACGAGAGGCATCAAAGCTTGAAATGCTCCTGTTACTCTTAGAGCAAGTCGACTTGTGTACCGCTAACCGCCGGAAGCTAGTTATTTTAGTCTATAAAGTTTCAAATATGGATATTTTTCTTACACAAATGCATCACTTCGCTTCAGAAGGCCTTTATTAACCCCCCAGAGCAGTGTGGAGCAGTTATATGATGGATAGATGCACTTCAAAAAGGACCCAACAAGTCATTATAAAGCTTGGAAGAGCCAGGACATTTTTAATATAACTCTGATTTAATTAGTCTAAAAGAAGAATGTCAAGCACACCTATGAATTGAGAATTGGGTGAACTGACCCATTAAGTCCTTGAATTTCAGGGTATTGGACCTGGAAAGTCCTTGAAAGGTCCTTGAATTTGAAGTTAACCAATGTGTGGGAACCCTGGAATAAGAAACTTTAATTCTGGAATGTTCATGTAAAATAAAACAACAACTAAAACCCAGGTTTATCCACCTTCCTGCAGGGATTAGCTCCAACCTTAACCAACCAAAACTAGCTGATCAAGGTCTGTGGGATCACTGGAAGACTCCAGGCAGGAGTTGGAGCAAGTTGGAACTAATCTCTGGTCAACATTACCATATCTGTGCTATTAAAGTTTAAACTTCATAAACAATAGGATTTAATTTTAGCGCAAAATCCAGTCAAAGGTTCTTCTGATGATTATTTTAGAGGTGGATCACATGGAGGGTGCGATTCACTGAGAGATGTACAGGGCACAGAGATCATCTGAGCTTTCACCTTTGAAGGTCTCCTAGAAATTCAAAGCAAGTAGTCAAGACACGCACTCTTCCTTAAGTGGAAGCCCACTACCCATAAATCACTGGCTCATTCATTAGCTTTGTGTCAGTGGAGACACGCCCAGGAGGGCCAGAGGCGAGCGAAACGCAGTCAAAATACCGTTCTCCCATTTCCATGTTAATTACACAACCCTGAGATGGATGCCTTCAACGTCATTGTTCATTTAATGTATGCAAAGCACATGCAATTGCCACATTAAAACCAAGAGGACAATGTTCAAACAAGCTAGTAAAACAGCGGCTTTGGCATTTGGCTTTGAAATCAACGTCAAGATGTTTTACGGCGAACACCAGGTTAAATCGGTTGAAAGCTCTTTAGAGACGAGAAAAGAATGATATTAGTGTTTAGCGTGGCACAGCTGCCAGGCTGTCGTTAGCTAGGTGCGAGGACTCATTTATGTGGCGAGTGAGCAATGTTTGCGCCTCTGAGATGAACCGACCCATCAGCCCGTGAGAGGTTCTTGAATACGCAGTCAACTGTTTGGTGTAATCTCTTGACCAATTGCACATAAACACTTTTTCTTTTCTCTCTGCAGCTCCAGTTGAACTGGCTTGTGTGCCCTGCCTGTGGAGCGAAGGCTTTGGGGAACAGAAGGACCCTTGAGTTTAATCTTACTCAGGGCAGATCTGGGTCAGTGAAGGCCAACAGAAGGCTGGATCCCATGGGGTCTGTGCAAAACACTCTGCCATTTCTCATCACCACACACGCCCGCCTCTAAACCTCCGACTGGGCACAGGACCTCGGGTAAGCCCACTCGACTCCACACAGGGGCTTTAATTTTAATTTAGTGTGTTGACGGATACAGGCGAGAGACATGGTGACTCAGGTGTTGGTCATTAATGTCAATTTAGCTGATCATTTAGAGCCGCAATGTATTACCTTGGAAATCTGTCCCATGTGCTAACTATTCCTGGAAACATTTGGGGCTGACAGAACTCAGAAATGGCCTGACAGAAATTTGGAGACGGTGATGCTTGGTTTTAAATTTCCCTGGCAAATGAATTGTTAGTGCTTGTTAGTCATCATTGGGATACTGAACGATACCTCAAATTATACGGGTTATTGAGGAGACGTGTTTTTTAAGCTATTAGATTAGGCTTTTTCCACCTCATGAAAAAATAAAAAGGTCATTTTGATTTTACACCTTACAATTGTGAGTTTGTAGAACACAATTGATCGGTAAGAGCTGAACAAACAAAGCATAAGAAGTGCGCATTAACGTCTCATTCACAAACTCTCTCTCTCCGTTGCATTACCATTAACATACACAGCAAATTACACAAAAACACTCACAGTAAACAAACATATACACTGAGCTTATGACTTTTCGGGGGTGCAGTTAATAACTGCTAAACTTTGTATCTGCAAAACAGCTCCGATAAACTGTGTGTGAGCTCTTCCTTTCGCTAGCCGTAGACTATAATACCCATCAAAATAGGAGTCCTCCTTAGTAGGACAGATAATGCAGACCTTAAACATATCTAAAATTAAATTACATATAACCAGTTTAATATGGAGAGGCACTGAAATGTAGACCTTCGTGTTTTTGACCTACAGTGTTACATGACGTGAGAGCAGTTAGTTATTTCGGTTTGTATGTTAGCAGGGACTTTAATCGTAACTTAACGAGAGTTTGACAAACAGAAAATCCTCTCAGGATCCCTGGAATCAGTGTTACAGTACCTCAGGCACGACGTTTTAGCATTTTTGTAGCATAAACACCATCAAACCGATGAGAGCTTCGGATTTTCCCATGTTTCTCTATGGCGCTGACACCTAAAGATGTCCGAGTTCCGGCTCATCTGCGTTCGAGGGGAGGGGCTTACCGATAGGTCAATTGCGACGTTTTCCCATAACTGCATCTTTTAAATATCTAACCGTTGTGACTTTATATGCCACAATTGCGACATCATTTCTGTATCTGCAATTAATATCATAATTGCAACTATTTTTCACAATTGCAACTTAATTTTTCGTTTCAGCAACCTTTTCTCATAATTGCAATTTTATTTTTCCTCAGTTGCGAGTATTTTGTTACTATTTATTGTGTTTGCAACTTTATATATCATATTTGTGACTTGGTCTAACAATTCACCCTTCGCCTCTAGTTTGATTGACAGGCGATCTGACCAATCACATCGCCGAATCTGCCGTTTTGTCCAACAAAGCAGTCAGGAGAGTTAATAGATTAACGCTGGTGGACTTGAACTTGGAAAAACAGTGTGTACTGACGCCTTTCCACGGTTGAAACAACATTTCTTTTAGTGTTCATGTTTATTTCATGCTTATCAATGAACTAGAAGGAAGAGATAATCAGTTCACAAGCAGCTTTAACTGAGCGATCACGACACATTAAAGCAGCACTAGGTAACTTTTCAACCTTCATAATATATTTTCAAAACTCTTGTGATGATACATCGACTTACAATAGGTTGAATGACACGTCTGCCATAGCCTGACGGGGTCTGTATCGTTTTTAATCGTACTTTTAAACTTCGGGTTTCGAGTAGTAACCCGAGAACAAAAAGAACTACAAAATTCGACTGCTTTACGGCATATACGTCACTTCCACCACCACCCCCACTTCCTTAAATTCGGACGTGCGAGAAAAACTATAATTGTTTGCCAAATGTTATAGTCATGGCCGAAGCAGCACAGAAAAATAAGAAAGCATAGGTTTTGTTGGAGGAAAGCAAAAAGAGGAAACGAGAAAGTGATGGGGTTAAAGGCAGGACGAGGATCAACATTGGGCCAGCGTTTGCTCGTTGGCGTGAGCTGAAGGAGGAGGGGCTACATTCTTGCAAGTAAATACGTAATACATACAAAATCATATTTTAGGACACCTAACATGTCTGTGATATTGGTTTATTTGTCTTTCCTCAAGCTATAATGCAAATCGATTTTTCAAATTTGCAGATTCATCTAGGGTAGCTTGATATTATAATATTGACGATATATGATTACCTACCACTCAAACATTGAATTGAATGCCGCGTTCCAGGCAACCCGTAACCCGTGTTTTTCCAACCTTCTACCCGTGAAAGTGCACTGGAACGGCAGTCAAACCCGTGTCTTCCCACCCGTGAACTCGTACTAGATCGATGTACACGAGTTTTGACGTCACATAGCCCGCGAAGCAGCCCCCTACGGATGCGGTGTTTATGAAACAAATATACAAATAACGTAAAATAAAAGGTATAACAGCTTTTCTTGCCGTCTGCGCTGTTTTTCTCCTCCGTTTGCCTCAAATAAATAAGCAAGGAGTAAGCACCTTTGGCGCTAGAAATGATTGTAAATGAGCATACACCCCATAAGGTCCGACATGCTTTGTTTACATCAAACTACCACACAATTCCTTGCGCTCAGGCAGTTTGGCGTGACTTTGCCTGGAACACTACAAAGTCGTGAGTCGTGGTTTGAAGTTGTAATTTACGGGCTCAAAAACCTGCCTGGAACGCAGCAGAAGTATCATATAGATTCTGTAAAACGGGAACCAATAGACTAGGCTACTATAATGACGCTGGCTTGTAAACGTGAGCATCGCGATCATTTGGCGTTTGAAAAAAATAAAACCCATGAAATTATATTCATATGACATGCTGAAACATATGCCACTGTACCTGGGATGAAGACATTTCACACAGGAGGCAAGCAGAACACCTGCATGTGAACTCCATAGACAGGTGAACTCCTCCTGCAGTGTTCAGGGCTATCATAGTTGTCATGTCAACAAATGCACGTGCGATGCATCCACTGATGTAGAATGACAGTTTACGACAGTAGTAGAGGACAATACTGTTTCACAACTGTAGGGGGAGCCCGAGAGCAAAAGTTACCTAGTGCTGCTTTAAAGAACCACAAAACTGTATTTATTGTTTAAATTTCTTTTAAAAAATTACAATTTCAAAGTTTAGACTTTGTTTCATATCAAAAGTAACTTGCTCTGTCCTGTCTGTCGGCGTGTTGTCAGTGTCCTCTTTGCTCCGCGATGTGTTTTCTCTACGTGAGAACATGTGTGTGTGGTGTGAGAGCGCCATGGCTTGTCGGACATAGCAACAGTAACTGAAGGGGACGGGTCTTTGCGAACGGTCAGTTGTGACTTCATTTCTAGTGTCTGTTACTATTTATCATATTTGCAACTTTATTTTTCATAGTGTCTTTAGGGCCTGGTTTCACAGGGTTTAGATTAAGCCTCAGTTCAATTAGGACATTTAAATAGCTTTTATAAACATTCCTTAGAAAAATACATTACTGTGTGCATTTTGAGACAAAAGAATGACTGACATATTTTAAGATCTGTCAGTGCAAGTTGCCTCTTGTGCATGTAGAATGGAAAATACGTTTTACTGCACAACGGCTGCTAAGAAGGACCAAGGATTCTGTCTCCATGTTATTGTTTACATGGTCGTCGAGGCTGGTATGTTACAGAGAAGATGAGAGAGACGGCTCAAAAGTACTGTAAAGCCTAAGTTGATCGTAGAACAGTAGCCACCAACGGTCTCACCAACTACGATCATCTTGGGCTTAAGATGCTTTTGGAAAACGCAGCCCTGGTTTGTTATTGTCGTGTTCAGGTAGCGTAATGTGGGCAGCCACGCCATTCTTACCAAAAGTCTCAGTTTTGGTCCATTTACACTGAAACGCAAGAGTTTTCAAAGTAAAACAGGGTCTGCAGCGTTTTCAAAAGTCTCCATTTTCGCTGGAGTTGTGTAGACGACAGACATAACCTGGGTAGCTCAAGTCTGTAGCTCTGTAGAGCCTTGCTTACGTTTGAATCTTTATTTTGATATTTCCTCTTTCTTCTACTGCTAAATATAACTTACTCATCACCATACATTGTTTAAAAATTGCCTATCACGTTAAATTTGACATCGCTAGCTTTTAATCTAAATCACCATCACACGTTAGCATTTTGCTAGCCTGTTAGCTTGTTATCTCTGCACCCGGGCCTCCCTTTTTCTGAGTTCATAACTTGGATTAGTAAATTGTGTCCAGCAAACGATTGTGGTAAGTGGTAAATTGGATTAATCAACAAACACGGTAAGTCATGTCTTCTCCTGTCATTATCACCTGCAGTGCATGCCACATGTTCAGTATAGGCTTCTCCGCTGGCGAAAAGGGCTTCACATGTGATAAATGTAAGGAGATAGTTAGGCTGACGGAGAAGATTTCAGAATTAGAAACACGCATCCATACTTTATCTGAGAGTAGTGAGGATGTAACAGCTTTAGACACTGATTTGGATGCGAATAGCTTAGTGAACTCTGTACATTCTTCGGTTCCGGCTGCAGGGCCCTCGCAGCAGGGAAACTGGGTAACAGTGAGGCAGCATAGTCGCAGACCAAAGAACCGCTTTTCCGTTCCGGTTAGAACATCAAACAGGTTCTCCCCTCTCAGTGAAGCACCCACTGAGTATCCTGTTGAAAGTGCCCTAGTCATTGGCGATTCTATTACACGGAACGTGAAGATAGAGACACCAGCTACCATAGTCACTTGTTTACCGGGAGCCAGAGCACCTGACATCAAAGCAAATTTAAAAGTGCTGGCTAAAGCTAATCGTAAATTCTCTAAGATTATTATTCACGTCGGCACTAATGATGTTCGACTTCGCCAGTCGGAGATCACCAAAATTAACATTAAAGAGGTGTGTGAACTCGCTAGTACGATGTCTGAGGCTGTTTTTTGTTCTGGACCGCTCCCGGTAAAAAGGAGTGATGAGATAGTTAGCAGACTATCATCACTCAATGGCTGGTTGTCTAAGTGGTGTCTGCAAAATAACATAGGGTTCATAGACAATTGGAAAAGTTTTTGGGGCAGACCTGACCTGTTGAAGAAGGATGGCATCCATCCCTCTTGGGGTGGTGCCGCTCTTCTCTCTAGTAATCTGGCACATAGTCTTAGAGCTAAACCTTGACTCACTAGGGCCCAGGTCAGGAAGCAGACAAACTGGCTAAACCGACTGTCTGCTAGCTGTCTCACGTTACCGGAGTCAGATAAATCCCAGCACATAGAGACTCTTTCACCTAGATATTATCATATAGAGACTGTGTCTGTTCCCCGAATTAGTAAATACAAAAAAACATCAAAACCATTCAACAGTAAAAATTTAATTGACGTCCAACAAATAAACAAAATATATAATACAGATGAACAATTGATAAAGCTTGGGTTGCTGAATATTAGATCCCTTTCCCCAAAAGCGCTTATTGTTAATGATATTATTACAGATAATAATCTAGATGTGCTCTGTTTGACAGAAACCTGGCTAAAACCTGACGACTACATTACCTTAAATGAGTCCACCCCCCAAGATTATTGTTATAAACATGAGCCGCGTCTGAAAGGTAAAGGGGGAGGGGTTGCTGTAATTTATAATAATATCTTCAGTATTACTCAGAAGTCTAGTTTCAAATATAATTCCTTCGAAGTTTTGGTGCTTTATGTAACGCTATGTAGTGTACATGATAAAACCCGTTCAACATTTGTGTTAGCTACTGTATACAGGCCACCTGGGCATAATACAGACTTTATCAAAGAATTTGCTGATTTTCTATCAGAGTTAGTACTGGCCGTAGATAAAGTACTAATTGTTGGTGATTTTAATATCCATGTTGACAACGGAAAAGACGTATTGGGATTAGCATTTAAAGACACACTAAACTCTATTGGAGTTAGGCAACACGTGTCAGGAGCCACTCATCGCCATAATCATACTTTAGACCTAATATTGTCACATGGAATAAATGTTGATACCGTTGAAATTCTGCAGCAGAGCGATGACATCTCAGATCATTACTTAGTATCATGTATACTTAATTTAGCTAAGGTTGCAAAGCCGCCCCCTCGCTTCAAAAATGGCAGGACAATCACTGCCGCTACTAAAGATTGCTTTTTAAATAATCTCCCTCATCAGTATCATCTGCTCAGCATCCCAGATAGTATAGAAGAACTCGATGTTGCAACAGAAACTATTGACTCTCTCTTTTGCAGTACTTTAGACACAGTTGCTCCTCTGCGCTTAAAGAAGATTAAAGAAAATAGTCCAACGCCGTGGTACAACGAGCACACCCGGGCCCTTAAAACAGCAGCCAGAAAAATGGAGCGCAGCTGGAAGAAAACAAAATTAGAGGTATTTCGTAATTCGTGGAAAGAGCACATGATCACATACAGAAAGGCTGTAAAAACTGCTAGATCTGCTTATTTCTCAACTCTCTTGGAAGAAAACAAACACAACCCAAGGTATTTATTCGATACAGTGGCTAAATTAACCAAAAATAAAGCTTCAACTTCTGATGATTGTAAACAGCACAGCAGTAATGACTTTATGAACTTCTTCACATGTAAGATTGATAATATTAGGAAAAATTTTTTAACCATGCAGCCGTCTAATACAGCATCACATCAGACAGAGCATTGTAGTGTCACTGAGGAAAAATTACACTCATTCACTGCTATAGGAGAAGAAGAATTGGCTAAACTCGTTAAATCATCAAAATCGACAACATGTATGCTCGACCCTATACCAACTAGGCTATTAAAAGAGATGCTACCAGAGGTCATAGATCCTCTTCTTAATATCATTAATTCATCTTTGTCATTAGGATATTTACCGAAAACTTTTAAGTTGGCAATTATTAAACCACTTATTAAAAAACCGCAACTTGATCCTACAGATTTAGTCAATTATAGACCAATCTCAAATCTACCCTTTCTGTCAAAAATACTTGAAAAGGCAGTGTCTTCACAATTATGTTCCTTTTTAGAAAGAAATGGTATCTGTGAGGATTTCCAGTCAGGATTTAGACCGTATCATAGCACTGAGACTGCTCTCGTCAGAGTTACAAATGATTTGCTCTTTTCATCCGATCGTGGCTGTATCTCTCTATTAGTGTTACTCGATCTTAGCGCTGCATTTGATACTATCGACCACAACATTCTTTTGAATAGACTCGAAAATTATGTAGGTATTAGTGGAATTGCATTATCATGGTTTAAATCATACCTATGCGACCGTTATCAGTCTGTAGTAGTAAATGAAGATATGTCACACCGATCGCAAGTTCAGTATGGAGTACCGCAAGGCTCAGTGCTAGGACCGCTACTCTTCACCCTGTACATGCTACCACTGGGAGATATCATTAGGAAGCATGGCGTTAGTTTTCATTGTTATGCTGACGATACTCAGCTCTATATTTCTTCACGCCCTAAAGAAACTTACCAATTCACAAGATTAACGGAATGCATAGCTGATATAAAACATTGGATGACTGGTAATTTCCTGCAACTCAATTCAGAAAAAACTGAATTTTTAATTATTGGACAAAAAAGCTCCACAAGTAGTAACCTAGAATACTGTCTAACACTTGATGGCTGTTCTGTCAAGTCCTCGTCGTCAGTGAGGAACCTGGGTGTGCTCTTTGATACCAATCTTTCGTTTGAAAGCCACGTTTCTAGCATCTGTAAAACTGCTTTCTACCATCTTAAAAATATATCTAAATTACGGCACATGCTCTCAATGCAAAATGCTGAACAGTTAGTTCATGCGTTCATGACCTCAAGGTTAGATTATTGTAATGCTCTACTGGGTGGTTGCCCTGCTCGCTTAATAAATAAACTCCAGCTGGTCCAAAACGCAGCAGCTCGAGTTCTTACTAGAACCAGGAAGTATGACCATATTAGCCCAGTTCTGTCAACACTGCACTGGCTGCCTATTAAACATCGCATAAATTTTAAAATCTTACTTATTACTTACAAAGCACTAAATGGTTTAGCTCCCCAATACTTGAGCGAGCTCTTAACATATTATACTCCATCACGTCTACTGCGGTCTCAAAATTCTGGCCAGTTGATCATACCGAGAATATCCAAATCAACTGCAGGCGGTCGATCGTTTTCCTATTTAGCACCTAAACTCTGGAACAGTCTTCCTAACATTGTTCGGGAAGCAGACACACTCTGTCAGTTTAAATCTAGACTAAAAACACATCTCTTTACTGTGGCATACACATAAAACACTTTTTCAATGAAATGATTGTTAGGCTGCATTAACTAGGTCAGCCGGAACCGGGAACACTTCCCATAACACCTGATGTACTCGTGACATCATCAGAAGAATGGCATCTACGCTAATGTTAGTCTCTCTGTTTTATCCCGAGGTTTACTGCAGTCAGCTGGATCCGGGCCGTATCCAGATCAGATGGTGGACCTGCGCCCAGAGAAGACCAACACAGGACCCCGAAGTGTCTGGGAGACCGTGATTAGACTCCCCCTGAAACTGCCTCATCGACACGGCATCTCAATAAACCCGTCTCCAGCGTGTTGCCTCCGATCATTCGAATATTGCACTTTAATAATTATTTAATCAACATCATCCTCAATAAACCCGTCTCCAGCATGTTGCCCCCGGTCCCTCGAATATTCTGATCTATTATGACCTCCGAGCTGTAAAACTGCCAGAATAATAATAATAATACGCTGTTTGTTAATTGGCCAGAGGAGAACTGGCACCCCGACTGAGCCTGGTTTCTCCCAAGGTTTATTTTTCTCCATTAGGTCACCTAATGGGGTTTTGGTTTCCTTGCCACTGTTGCCTCTGGCTTGGCGTGCTCAGTTGGGGACACTAAATTTTTCAACTAAACATCGAAATACATCTAAATAATAAACTAAATTAACCATTTAAACTAAATTACTGATCAAATTATTGATCTAAAGCCCACACTGTCACTGTATGATACTTTAAATTTTTCCAGAATGGCTATACAGCTGAATAAAATTATGCTGCATTATTTTCCTGTTTAACACTGTAAAGCTGCTTTGAAACAATCTACATTGTTAAAAGCGCTATATAAATAAAGTTGACTTGACTTGACTTGAACCGTAGCAAAAGTTGTGCCTTTTAAAATAAAAATGCACTAGTGTAAATGGGGCCTTAAAGGGGCTATTGTAAGAATTTTCATGTACTAATCGTTTTTTTATCGCCAACATGTGAACGGTTTGTAACGAAAACAAGTCCTTCCCTGACTTCCTAGGTTGTCTATAATTTTTTTTTTGATGTGAAGAACTCAGGATGTTTTTGCAAGGAAAATCAAATGGATGTGCCGTTGACACACTCCCGAGAGCCTCGCTATATGACACATGAAACGAATGCTTATACAATGTTCAGATTAATGGCGAAAGAGCTTTTCTTTACTGTAAAGTCAATGGGCCTTATTCATGAATCTTTCATAAATATATGAGCAAATTCTGAGTAATTTGTGTGTAAAATGGACATTGACGAAAACTCTCCTCCAGATTCACAAACGCTTCATATACCACGGATTTGGTAGTTAAACGTGTGTATATTAATGAATTCCAAACATTCGTAAATAGGGTGCGCGTGCAAACTCATTTATAATTAGCATAATCCCCGCCCATGAGTTACAACTGCAAATGACGTGTCCAGGTACGCTGTGGAAACTTCTGGACTTCTTTCTCAGGTTTGGCACCAGTATTTTTTATAAATGCTAAAGAGACTAACTGACCATATGCCTACCAATAAATATTAAATTATCGTGTGTCCATCAAAGCATTTTAGCCAGCTAAAAACGCCTGGTGCTCTTCTGAAAACGGTCAGCTGGTGGCGCTTGAAAATGCTTTGATTGCTATGAATATGATACAGAATATCCATGGCAGTAATGTGTTACTATTATCTCATTTTGAAGAATATTACTGAATATAAAAAATGCTGTAAAAAGCAGTATTAACTTCTCCATTATTGTTGTTCAGTCGGTGTACAAGTGTGATGATTGGTCGGTGTAGTTTTTGTCCCACCCCTCCTCCACTGTGATTGGACGGCTGGGCCCAACCTATTACCCAACGTTAAACAGTAAAAAAACTAAACAAAAATGACGGGGCAAATCAACTCTTGAAATATTATTATGGTACATAGTACATCAAAATGCAATGTCATCAGTTTGCCTAAAGAACACAGAACGTTCAAATGTTTTACGCACCATTTACTCGTGGTAGGGAGCAGGTGTACATTTATTTCGTACCAACTAACATTTTGAAATTACGAACATTTTCTTGAATCTGAAAATTTACGTCAGAGCGGCTTTACGAGCGATTTACACACAAATTCGTTCTGCTCGTGTTTCATGAATGAGGCACAATGTGTAATGCAAAGAAAAGGGATTCATTTACACTTCAGTCTCACATAGTGAGATCTTTAGTCTCAAATATACTTTATAATCAAACTATCATAACAGTGTAATTCTAAAAACCTCAACTGTTGTCGACATAATGCCGGTGAATTGCAGAGCTTGTGCAAACACCCACATCATGCTGCTTTTTGTTTTTGTGTGTGTTTATTTTTTAGCAGATATTTACATATTCATCTAAACGTCTGTCTCACAGATGTGGACACCGTTGGGATGTTCATTAACAATATCACTGAAAAGCTGTTTCCAACTTCTTTTTACATTTTAGAGTGAAAAACAGCTTAGCCTTGAGTGTTTTGGGGCCTTGATTCATGTTTAGTCTCTGGTACGCTACAAAAAAATGCAAATACAAGCAATAGTTGCTGGCTCCAGTTCACTTAAAGTCCACCGGTATTGCTAACAACAAGGGTTTCTGAATTCTACATATGTGACCCTGGACCACAAAACCAGTCTTAAGTCGCACGGGTATATTTGTGGTAATAGCCAACAATACATGTACTGGTCAAAATTATCGCCAAAAATCATTATATTAAGTAAAGATCATGTTCCATGAAGATATACATGTACATTTCTTACTGTAAATATATCAAAAATGTATTATTTTAGTAATATGCCTTTCTAAGGAATTCATTTGGACAACTTTAAAGGAGATTTTCTCAATTTTTAGATTTTTTTTGCACCCTCAGATTCCAGATTTTCAAATAGTTGTATCTCGGACAAATATTGTCATATCCTAACAAACCAAACATCAATGCAAAGTTGACCCTTATGACTGGTTTTGTGGTCCAGGGTCACATAGCCCCTTTAATTTCTCATAATTGCAACTTTATATCTTGCAACTATTACTGTTTTCTCACCTGGTGGACAATAAACCAGGAGAAAAAAAATCCTGTATATGTGCATTAATTAAAGAACCACAATTGTTTCATGCAAAATAATCCTTGCGGACAAATGTGGGGTGCTCTGCTGTGAAAATGAAAGAAAGAAACAAGAGAGAGGCAAAAGTTGGTACCGCATTAGTGTGCTCTTGCATGGTAAACTGGGTCAAAGGATTACCAGCAGGCTATAAAAAGATGCCTTTTTGGCCATGGACGAATTCAAGGCTGTAGATCCAAATAGTGTGTTTGTGTGCACGCATAAAAGTGTGTAATGGGGGAGGTGTGTTTTTGTACCAAGCATATGGCCGTAGGGAGAGAGAGAGAGAAGGGGACAAGCGATAATCCCTCTGCAGTCATGCCATGGTCACTTGTGTTTTCTCTGTATGTGTGTGTGTGTGTGTGTGTCCAGCGGGTGTCTAGGGCTGTCTGATTTGGTTCTGCTGGCTTGCGGTGAGGATTAGAGCTCTGGAGGGCCGTACATGTTCTCTCGACAGACCTCTTGTGCACCCTTAACTACGAGACAGTAGGACACAAATGCAACAAACACAAACATACGTCAGTGATCCGAGGATAAAATGTTAATTTATTAACTTTTAAAGGCAATTAGTAAAAATAAAATGAGCTAAAATGTAACTTTTTAGTAGTGCAGCAAGTGTAATATGTGCATTAAAACAATATTTTAATAAAAAAAACTACGTTCATACAAAAAAAAAAAAAAATCAATACTCAATAGTAAAAAAAAGTTTGCTAACATTTAGTTCAATAATAAAACGGTTAAATGCAAACTAACATTTTTCAAAATAAAACTTAAAGAAAGAATGTATTTTAATTATAAAATTATAAAAATGAATCCTAAAATACAAAACATCTTGTATAATATTTCCTGTGTATTTTAGATAACTCTGTCATATAAAAGCGCATATGATTTATAAAAGCGTATGTGGAGGTTTATTAAATAAAATTGGTTTATTTACATTTCTTGGAATGCCAATATGAATGTCCTGTACAATAGTCTTTATTATGGTGTGGTACGACTGAACACGTGGCGTACACTGCACACACTGTACCTTACAGCAGTGTGTTCTTCGATTTAATTGACCTTGCTACAATCCCAAGACCATTAAAACTACAAGGAGGGGGGCTGCCCTGAGGAACGCAGGGAAATGTAGTCCATAAACAACCCTTAAGCGTGTGCGAGTCGATCATCGATGCGAGGGGGTCTCCAGATGTCCTCTCCAGTGCTCGATGCCTGAGTGTCGGCTAGATGTGGCGTTTCTTCTGGTGTCTCTGGAGGCTTTGAACTGGGCCTCCAGCTCCTCCACCCATGCGGTGCTCCAGTCCCACACGGGCAGCGGCTCCACCTCTCCAAAACACTCTCGAGGGGGGAACAGAACGCTCAGGGGGGATGCAGGCGGGGAGAAATCTGCAGAAAATGCACGATCACAAAGGAAATCAAGAGGGATGCATGCATACACAAAATACACAATCTGTAAATACGTATAAAGTCGCACAAGTCAATTTGGCCATAATAACGCTGCCGAACTCATCAGTGCTAGTCATTTAACCTGATGCATTCACGGAGATTGAAGGATAGACAGAGAGAGAATGAAAGGGGGAAACAATCAGCAAATGGAGAGAGGAAAGTCCCTGTAGGTTTCTCTTTTGAAAGGCGTGATTGATTTGCTGAAACTTCAGAGAGGATGGTGGGGGAGTTCAGACAATTTGCAGACAGGCCCTCAAATCCCATTATTTCTCATTGTACCAAAGTAGCGCTGCTATTTTTCACTGTCTCGTCGGCGTAATGCTGCAGTGCCTTATGAATGTGATCTGACAATGAGGATTCTCATCCGAAATACACTTCTCCACTTTAGTTACACAACGGTCCCAAAAGGTGCTTCGGTGACACTTTAAATAGTCTGAATGTGATTGCATTAAATAACAAAATATCAAATACAATTTAAGCTACAAGCAGCGATGAAAGGGCCCTCACCCTCTATTACTATAACTGAATATTGGCATATAGATGTGTTCAGGGCAGGACTCTTCTCAAACAGGACATGCCTGACTTACAATAACTTCCTGTTTCATGGCGAAACATCAGATTTTGTCAGGCCGCCACGGTCACACCCTTCAAGGAAAACTTATGATCTTCGCAATTTAACATCACCAAGGTGTTAAGATTAGACTGACCAAATGTGATGTTGTTCAGGTTAAATCTCAATGAGGAGTTAATTACAGTGTAAAACATGACATTTTCTGTTGCCAGCAGGCGGCGCTAAGCCTGTAACCGAATATTGCCATGTAGAGGCTAGGACACTAATAAAACGTGAAGTTTGGGGCAGATCAGACATTGTATGCTCAAGTTACAACAACTTCATGTTTCATTGCGAAACATCAAATTTGGTCAGGCCACAACAGACACGCCTTTCAGAGAAAACTCAAGATCTTCGCATTTTAGATTAGACTGACCAAACATGACGTTGCTCTGATTAAATCACTAGGATGAGTTTGTTAAAGTACAACGTCTAGAAATGAAATTTTGCAGAGAAAATTCTAAATATCTCACTTCCTATTGGTTTTCAGATTTTGCTCACAGGGACTTTTTGTAGGTATTGGGCTTTTACATGTGTCTACCGAATTTCATACTTGCACGTGAAACGTAGCGCAAACAGCACTTAATTTAAATTTTGTAGGTGGTGCTATTGAGCCATTTTGCCAATTCTGAAACCCATATAAGACGTAATTTTTCGCCACTTCTGACGTGTGTGCAAAGTGTCATCAGTTTTCGATCATTTTTAGGCGATTCATTTTGGAGAAGAAAAATAGTAGACAGAGCAATTCCAATAGACCAATTTACTGTTTGTTAACATACAGGATGCACGCAATACGGTACAAAATCGTTAGATTTAAAAAGATTATAGATTATTTATAGATATATATTTATTGATGACTAATTATAAATTATTAGACATAACATAATCATCCACATCATCAAAGGCGCTTGGGTTGAATTTGTTCTAATCCTAAATGGAGAACTTGTTCGTATGCATTCACCTTTACTATTTCTCTCAGAAATGATGATCGTGTTGGTAAGTACTCTGTGTATCCTTAAATTCTTTTTTTACAACACCGGCAAAGATCGTTTACACTCATCTTTTTCTTCTAACGTTAGGCTACTTATGTGACAGGGTTGCCAAGTTTTTACAACGAATCCCCCCCAATTGCTAACGTTCCTCAAAACTAGCCAAAAACAAGCCCAATAGCTTTCTAGGGGGGTTCTCCGGGAAAAAAGGCATTTGGGGGGGAAAATATGTATTATTTTTTAAAATTTGCATTCCTGGGTCTGTATATCACATAATTGGGGTCGCTTCAACCCGCGGACTTGGCAACACAGTGCCGTTGAGTTCTGTTGACATTTGACAACTAACGTTATGCGTCGCTCCGTTGCTCTGATTGGTTGTAGGTCTATCCAATTGAGGTCTTTCCTGGTTCGGATGAAACACGCCCCATAATCACAGCTCAATGGAGCAGTATCAGACTCATATTCTGACAAGAATTGAGTATGACAACGTCAGGCTACCGATTTTCCACAAATTTAACAATAGGCTTACGGTACTCCATTTTATGCCATCTCTTATTTATTTTCCAAAATCTTCATTTACGTCTCTCACAGGGGATTATACACGTTTCTTCCTTTTTGTTTGCTTTTAATTAGGTGTTTGCATAGTTTGCTGTAGTAAAGTAGAAAACTGTGCTGTAGGACAGATACATTTTACTTCAAACTCCATTTAACACAGTTTGTGCTTGTTATTAATCTTAAGGTGCTTCAAGTTTATGTAGCGCATTTCATACATGCCAGATTTTTAGTTTGGCTTTCTCTCGCAGCGCATAATCAAACAAAGCCTACAGTTCTTGACCCTGCAGAAGATAAATTCACTGTTCACAGCTTTTACTACAACTATCAGTTTTGGAACATCAGGAGAAAACATGAAGATATTAGAAAAACAATGCTCTCTTTCCTGCTCGTGTACATCCCTTTCCGCGCAAAGCGGCCTATGACGCACCTCTGTGGGGAAATATAAAACATATTGAACTAATAATTAACTTTCTTATATAATTTATATTACCATTATTTACTGATATTTATTTAAATGTTTTACAGGCTGTAGTATTGTTTCACTGACGGAACATATGCTTAAATAGATGTTTGAGCCTCGTTTATATATTTTTTTCAAAATGTAGGCTATATATATATATCCTATACATTAAGAAAATAATTAATATCTTAAATTTAATCTTTCTCAAATTTATTTCAAAATTTCATTTATTTTCATTCAGTGGCAGCAATTTAATCAAACATTTAATCAAATTTAACTGCTTATTTGCTGAAATCATTCAACTGTTGTTACATATATATAGCCTAAAGCACGATTTAAACCAATGTGTTTCATACATTATAACACTATCCAGATCGTCTTTTGCAACCGACATGCGCAGTTGAACCTGTCAATGTGAGGTCGGCTGTAAATTGCTCTATAGGGTCCTCAAACCATTGGTGCTCGGGCCCTAAGCTTTACTCAGAACTAACCTCACTTTTTTAAACCATTTTTGCTATAAGTTTGAACCCACTGGTCTCGAGATGAAAGCTGGTGTAGTTTATCACAAGGATGAATATGTTCTATTTAAATCTGACATCCTGAAAGTGTCCAAAAGCATTTTATCTGTATGTATTTATTATCATTTAAAATGCTTAATATTTATCCTGTGCTGTCTTCCTATAGAATAAAAGCAACTTTGTTGATATTTTCTATTTAATGCAATGATATTCAAACATTAAGTGTGACCAAACTGCCTTATTTTAAGTCCACTTCATGCATAATTATGACTCTTTCCAAAAGATCTGAATTTAAGCGAATATTTATACATGATACTTATCTGTTGACTACGCAAACAAGGCAGAAAAACTGTACAGCCTTGCAGACTGACATGATAAACTGAACAAAAAAGCTGGTGAGCAGCAAAGAAACTAACCAACTAATGCGGTCAGATTTATACATAACTTATAAGTATGGCCATAAGAAATTTGCAGAACAGGTATAAACAAGGAGAAATGTGAGATCTGAGAGTATTACACTATTATTGGTACCTGGAAGCTTGATTAAAGTATTTGCATTTACAAAAACTTACAACCAAATGTGGAAATTAGCAGCGCTTTCATGAGCAAACTGTTCCACCTAGTGGCCATTTCTGTCAACTACATCAGTACTTTCTGTTGGCAACATGTGCAAACTGTTAATGAAACTAGGGCTGTCACTAATAATTGATTGATGATTCTGTCGATTAATCCAGTAATCAGATATTTTTGTGGTAATAAAATAGACCTAAGCAAACAATAGCCATTGAAATTACTTAAAAATACATATTAAAATAACAATGAGGCAATATATTTTTGGTCACACCAAAACAAGTAATCTAATGGTTTCATAGAACAAAGTTAAAATACATAATGTAATCTACATCATAAACAATCATCTTATGTACATTATGTGTATTATAACAAATGCCTGCAGAGGGTTGTCCCACTTTACAGCAGATCAAATCCTTTAATCATTTAATTCAAATGTTCTCTTAATCTTTAATATTTGTCCACGTCTTTACAATAGAAATACTACAGCCACTGTAATTTCTTGAACAAGAATATGTGGACATCAAAACTAAGAGCGAGGTTTTAAACATTTATTTTGAAATCGCGATTAACAGTTTGCATATTTAGAAACATATTGATGTATTCTCCTGTGTTGGTGTAGGTTTATAAATGATTGACAGACGAAATGGCACACATTATAAGCAACCCAAACTCTCAGCATATTCAGAGATGGAGTTTGAGACGTGCTCCATGCATGTAAATTATAACCGTTCATATGGAGCAGAACGGAGCCGCTCTGAGATGCACCCGGCATGCATGTAAATAAATATTAAAGCCGCAGGGCATATATTTATTTAACTGAATTGCAGCCTTTGTGAATTCAGCACTATGCTATAGTGTGGTTTTTAAGCGGTTTTAATATATCATGCAGCCTTAGAAAACGGTCTAATAATGCGTTTCATGGATTCTCATCCGTGGAATGCGGCACTTACTCGACACGGGTAAATTGCAATCAAGGATTTTTAAAATCGAGTACGAATTTTATCTAGGAATCGTGACAGCCCTAAATGAAACAACCTAATTCTACAGAGGTTGAAGAGAGTTTACATCCTTACCTGATAAGGTACCGCTCATAGATTCGGCTGTCAAAGCCAGGACGCGGGCAAAGTTCGCATCGTTTATGAACGAGCAGTCAGAAGAGCTGATGATACTCGTTCGAGCGCTCGCCATGTTGCTCTCGGACACCGAACCCCAGCCGTTCCACAACGAACCCTCCCATTCGCTGCAACAAGAGGAGGGCGTGCTCCTCAGGGTGGCTCTCCTGAGGCCGATCGGCTGAGGCTCCTGCTCGTCATCCATCTCCCGCTCGGCAGGCCCGCAGATGTAACCCAACGTGGGCGTGGGAGAGAATGGACGGGGCATTGATGGAGAACTCTGATGAGACGTCCTGATGGGAGACATCCAAATTAGCCCTTGTCGTGAGACTTCATTCACATAAATGCACTTTGGGCGTTCTCTTACCTCTGTCCCTGTGGTTTAGGGCTGATCTCCATGTACTGAGTGTGGCCCTGAGTACTGAGCGTGGTGTCCTGGTAGTCATCGGTGGAGAGACAGAAGGAGGCAGTGGACAGGTGGCTATAGGACGGGCTTAGCTGGGCTGGGCTGTGATGGGATGGACAGCCCGTGGTGGCCGTAGCAAAACCATGGAGCCCAGAGGCAGCACACACAGACTGCTGAGAGCCGATGTCCACTGTCAGCTTGGTGGATCTGGTAGACCTGAGGGATCAGATACATATGAGCATATTTAGGGTGACCAACGTCCTGTTTTCCCAGTTTTTCAAGTCCTGTCCTGGCCCTAATATAACAATTTTCTATCCATACAGAGGGGGACATACTTTAAATGTATTGAAATTAATAAGGAATCTTTGAGTAGACTTCGAGTATCATTTGAGCATCTCATTGCCTGGTTTTCGGTAATCAAAATATGGTCACCCTAAGCATATTAATCATGTTTCCATTCTGACCACTGGCTAAATTACTACTCTTATCATGTCTGGCATTGATAGTATATAACTAAACCAACAAACTGTAAAACTAAACATTTCTCTTTTATCTGGCATGCAAGCTTGATAGCCATTTAACCCGCTAGCTTGGCCTTTACCCTATGCAAATGTTAAATTATAAGATTGTATAATATAATTGAACGTGTAGGGTTTGCTAAGCTACACATGTTCATGTCAGCTGCATTTCAAATGCAGGGGGAACAAGATATCGTGGTCATGAATTAAGAACTCAAACCCATGATTTATTCATTAATTTATTGCCAAATTATGGCATGTTTCTCTAATTTGTTCCTTTTTTTTGTTAAACTGTGGCAATGATTTAACTAAATTCAAACATGTTAGTAGTACAACATAGTCATGATTTACCTAAAACTAATGAATTAATTAATTAAACATGACCACGGTTGAACTAAAACAAGGGAACAAATGAATAAAATGTGGCCACAAATTAATAATTCATGGGAACATACAGTCAAACAAAAAATGATTCAGACACCAGATATAATTTTTGTGTGCAGGACACTATTGGTCATTTCTGTAAGTGAGGAGAGCAAAATAAAGTAAACTGTGACATACCCAAATATTCTTCATATTTCATACAGTGACTACCAGTAAAACTGATCAAAATTGGACCAAAATGATTCAGACGCTATGACCTGATCATGTTTTGCTGAAGTGTTTTTCTTTAATTGCTAATGCAACCTTTGACACCACAGACTGAACTAAATGAAGCATTGCTTGGTCATTGGTTGAGCTAAATTGGTATTATCTAATTGTGTACTTAAATCTAACTGATTGGCTGATTGGTTGATTGTGATCCATTACATCCCTTTCTATCAAAGTTATCTGACATTATCAAGATGATTTTGTTCTGACAGTTTAACTCTGAGTTCTTGTCATATTTTATTACCATTTTCTAAACTATAGCGAATAAACTGTGATAATGTGAGAAATGTAAGTAAATAACCAGATTCTCAGATTTTTTCTTCTCATGAAAAGACCCCAGTAATCTCATATGTATCAGGTATAAACAATTTACAAAAACTCAATATGAACTCTTTTCTCATCCAATACATAAAAAAATTAATTAAGCTACCCTCATTAATTGTATAGCTCTATATTCTTACTATGTCAACAACTCAATCTCACAAGATATTCTTGGAGAAACATCTGAGACCAAGTACTTGCATGAAACAACCAATAACCCCATTATGTCTAAAAAAAACATTAAAGGCACAATATGTAATTTTTCGTTATGTAATATTGGTCTCTTATTCAAAACAGGCGTGGCTTGAGCTTTTATTCTGCCACAGACGAGCGTTTCCGCTTCTCCCGCTCATGTGTATGCGCTGTTTTATCATATTACACACATTTGAGTGTTTTAAAGTTGTTATAATGCTACTCTGTGTGTTCGCTCGGCGCTACTATGAGACACTGCTGTTTACACTACAGATCATATCAGGCGGTAAAACATGGCACTCGCGGTAAATCAAGAAAACCAGATTTAAACAAGAAGACTAACTGTGTTGAGCTGTAGAACAATTATTAGTTTTCTGTCTAATAAAACACATCATGGTATTAAAGCGTCTTTGGTGTTTCCATGGTTTCTTCAAAATAAATCCGGAAACTGAGAGTAATGCGGGTATGATGTCATTGATAGGCGACACATGGACACAGATCTGGATTTAAACATTCTTGAAAACATTTGGGATAATGTAAGTACACAAGTCTAGTCACACTTGTTCTAGTGGTTCTTGGATATTTTAATCCAAAACTCTTACATATTGTGCCTTTAAAGAGCAACCTCTCAGCAATTAAATGTTCTTTTAGAAAGGTGTTTGTGTCCATATATCTGTGTTTTTATATGAGACTCTCAGTGGGCAGTGCTGCGTTGTGTCCAGCTAGCCACTCTGGCCTCTTTTTGTACCATGATGCCTACAGCCGTGCCGGAAGAAACTTCCTGTTTGTGTCCTACATCATTTAAACACACTTCCTCCCACTTACAGGCCTTCTAATGAATAGTGTGGGCCATTTCCCCTTCTACCTCCCTGTCCATTAGAGCTGAGATGCAGGCTAAATTGGTTTCCAGTCTTTTAGTCTGAGAGCAGAGAGAGACAGTAGTAGACGTCTCTCTTCTCACGCTATAATGACATGGTATTGTCAGACACTGTCATTACGGACCTGCAGGGGCACAACCCCTCAAATGTCTGTGAGAAATGGACACAACTCTTGAGCTCTGTGGCCATAATGATTTAGCACCACTCACATCCTGTCATGACAGAATGCTGAAACACTGAAGTTTATCGTCATTCATGTAGGCACAGTGAGAAGAAAGACAATCTAAAGTTCTATTCCTCTGCACTGAACTCTGATAAATAGGAAGCTAGAAGTTTGAATGCCGAGAAATAAAGACCCAAGTGATCTCACTTCTCCTTTATAGATTCTCAAGGTGTTAGTTACACACTGTGCTCTGATTTCCCTAGACTCCTGCAAAAGTCTTATATCAAACTCTACCCAGACCAAATTATCTGAATTATGTTCTCCATGGTGATTTTATTGCCACTAACACTTTATTAACACTTTAGCGTGTCAAAAAAATAGCGCGTCTATTTTTATTACTCCTATTTAGGACAAACACCTTGCACCAAGTTGACACTTTTTACGTTTACTTTATTTTGTTTACCTGAACTAACAGTAATTTATACAACTTGAAATGGTAAAATATATTAGTATATTTATTCAGAAAGTAACATTATGATAGTTCACCCCAAAATAAAAATGTCTCATTTACTCTTCAACTCATTCCAAACTAGGGGTTGAACGACTTCAGATTTTTATACGTCAACATTTATGTGATTAAAGTCGAGTTGACGTCGACTAAAGTTAATGTACAGTACAGTAAACTGTTATAAGTAAACTGTTTATAAACCACTTTAATTTTGAGCATCCAGATGGTATAAGCGCTCTTGGAGTATGCATTTATTTGTCATTTTAACTGTTTGGAAACGAAGCATAAAAGTGGACTTCAAAGATTTGTTTTCCTGTTGCACCCTCTATAGGCCATAATCAGCTAGTCGACATCAAGCTTAAAGCGCCATGGCAGTGCTTAAAGCTGTTTCAGAGCATTAAACGGATAGTTCACCCAAAAATGAAAATTAGCCCATGATTTACTCACCCTCAAGTCAACCAAACAACACTGGGGCCTACTGACTTTCATTAGCAAAAAACAACAAAAATTAAAATTTATATCAAAATATCTTGTATCTTCATTTGTGTTCCAAAGAAACAGAAGAAGTCATACAGGTTTGGAACAATATTATGAGAGCGAGTAAATGCTGTGAGTACAAATTTTCATATTTGGTTGATCTAGAATAATAATAACTGCGGTAAAAATATTAGTTCATGATACCTAATGCATTACCAAAAGTTAACCAATTAAACCCCATTATAAAGTTTTATCAACATAACTAAAATGTCTGTTAAGCTAAAAAAGAGAAATACAATTTCTCAGGGGTGGGCGATATATACCGGTAGAAACGATTAACCGGTAGAAATTTGTCAAGCGGTAGAGATTTTGGACTATCGTCTGTATCGCGGTTACGCTCATGTGACGTTGTTTGGCACATTCACGAAAGCTTACCATTTGCATGCATTTTTAAGTTTTTATTTGCATGATTTTAAGTACAATTAGCAGCAAAAGAGAACAAATTTCAGTATATGTGCGCGCTGTCAGAGAGACTATTTCTCAGCGCAGACGCACGACATGAAGCCACTGCTCATAAAGCATGTGAGAACTCAACTGACTGCTTTTTGCTGCCTAATTGGGCTTGAACAGTTAAATACACATACCTATGTGTCCAAGTGACCATGCATTTGCAAATAAACAGAACCATTTATGTTTTAATGTTGACAGCTGAGAGAGAAAATTCACGAGTACATTGGATCCGTGCAGTCTGTCTTAAAGTGACAGCGTCTAAATTTACCTGCTGTCGCTATTAATATTAATCAAACAACAACAGAAAGAGAGAAAACCTCTCACTGCTCTTGACTGAATCACTTTTGTAACTTTAATAAGAAAAAATTATATTTAGGCTAATTTACTCCGTAAAGACTATGCATTGTTTTTTTTATACATTTAATTACAGATTTTATGTACTATTTCTAGTGCGTGGAGTTTTTCAGGTCTATTCATTTGTGTCTTTGTTCTATTGTAGTTTGTTTTCTTTGCTCTTTATCACAGTTTACTTGTCTTCCGTAAGCTTGAGATTCTTTAGGCTAGTATTAGTTTTTTTAATTATATTTCAATGGTATCAAAAATCGTATTTAAAGTAAAAATAACTTCTGTATATCGTGATATGTGTCATTATCGTGAAATAAAATTACTTGTGTCATGACACAAGATTTTGGTCATATTGTCCACCCCTGTAAATTTCGCTCTGGGTGTAGGTGTGATTCTCACTCGTCCTCTGAGCTGAGGCTGTGGTTGTCCTCCACAGGAAGAGGCGGAGGGCTGGGTAACATGTCCACCAGCTGCAGAGAGGCGGAGTAATGCAGGAAACGTGGAGAACTTGCCGACTCTGATACACCACCTGAGGGAATGAAGAGCAGCTTTGAAGAGATAGTTTCACTACACTTCTTCTAAGATTCAAAGGATTAGGTTTATCTATATCTGATTGAGAATTACATTTTAAACATGAGAAATGCGAGTTCAAACCTGCAGGGTGCTGACTGAATCTTTGCTGATGGTTGCCACACACTGCCAGAGCTTGTTGATTCACGGGCATTAACGGGGCACTTTTCACCGCGTGCAGCTCTGCAAGTGGACAAACATGTCAGTGCTGGATGAAATTAATGGTAATGACTCGGTGAGTGAATGGATGTCTCACCACGCTTGTAATTTTTCTCCCACGATTCCTTCAGAACTCCCATGTTGGGCTGGGAAGGGAGGGCACGTTTCCATGGCAATGCCTGCACTTCCCTCACAACGGCGGTTTTGACGATGGGTTCGGTGATGCGAACCGTCTCCGAGTTAAGCAGTTGAGAGTTGCCGTGGGGCATTCTGGGACACCGACCCGGGCTATTAAACGTCTTTAGTCCATTGCCGGTTAGATCCACATAAAAGGTGCCATAGACGCCACAATTGTCTGGTACAATGGGGACGGCTGACCGCAGGGGGTTAGGGTCCTTTTTAGCCGTAATGGGCAGAGCTGTCAGGAGAGAGGTAAAAATCAGACAGATTTACATAATGTGCCAAGATGTCAATGGTAATTAGAGTTGATGAGGACTCGCAGAGTCGTGACTTTAGGGGAGACAGGCATTTTTGAAGGTTCTCATGAGGACGTATCTGTCATCCAGAGAGATGACGAAAGGCAAAAAAGAGGAGTAGATGAGGGAGGATATGGGATAAATTAGGAATAGTTTAACACAAATTTTGCTGGATCACACGTGAACATTCTTTAAAACATCTTCTTTTGTGCTTCACAGAAGAACAAAAGCCATACAGGCTCGGAACAACATGACGGCGAGTAAATGATGATGAATTTTCATTTTTGGGTGAACTGTCCCTTTAACTCTTTCCCCGGCAGCGTTATTTTATAAAAAAAAATTAAGTTGTCAGCCACGGGCAGCATTTTTAATAATTTTCACAAAACTTGTATGGCCTCCAATATATTTCATTGTATTTGAACATGCAATATATCTAAATAAATAATAGAGCTTCTGCATTTTACACAAAAATGCATTATTTTTTTATTATTGTTAAAACTATTAAACTATTAAAGCAACATTTTGAACAAAAAGCTGAGAAAATCACTTTTCTTTCTCCTCCAAAAACTACAATGTTCATAAACAATGCTTTTATTGCTTGTTTCTGCTCCTTTTTTCCTGTGTTTTGATCCGGTGTGATGATAAATCAGGTCCTCCCTCGAAATCAGGCCTCCCCAAACTGTCAGTTAATGATTATACTAAGTATATTATATTAATATAAAATACTCATAGCTTGCTATATAATGCGTACGATAATGCATCAGTGCATAATAAAACCAATTGAATGTAATTTCTAATACTTGATTAACTGTTAATTAATAAATAATAATAATAGCCTATTAAGTGAATAATTGAACATCATTCATTTTATTTATAACTGAAATATTTGGACATTTATCACTTAATATGACACATAATTACATTTAAGATGATTGAGAATATATAATCTATAAGGCTAATCGCTGTATGATATGCTAGTATATAAGCTAACTAACTAAACAGACATAAATGGTCATTATAATGTAGCATTTATCATAACATGATTTTGTAGGAATTGTAATCAGGTGCTAAAGAGAGTACATATTAAAGGGTTAGTTCACCCAAAAATGAAAATTAGCCCATGATTTACTCGCCCTCAAGCCATCCTAGGTGTATATGACATTCTTCTTACAGACTAATACAATCAGAGTTATATTAAAAATGTCCTGGCTAATCTAAGCTTTATAATGGCAGCCCAAAGTTTGAAGCCCAAAAAATTGCATTCATCCATTATAAAAATGCTCCACACGGCTAATAATTCTGAAGTGAATCTAAGGGATTTTGTAAGAAAATGTTTTTGTTGCTATTTTGAGGCAGCTACACCAGGGCTTCTCTACTCTTGTAGAAGTTGCATAACAGTGCTCCCTACTGTATAAGAGTGAAAACACGAAAAGCTGTTTTGCCAAGTTTCGAGTTAAAACTCGAGGGGAAGTTGTGACTTACTGGTCCTCCGGAAGCCAGCGTTCTCCTGCCTCGGGGTCCAAAGGCCCTGCTTGGGCTCACTGCTGGAGTCTGGCCTCCAGTCTCCAGAGATCCACGGAGAGTCTGGTGCCGCCATTCTAAAATGGACATAATAAGGATAGTGACTCAATTACTTGTGGAAGCCCATTTCCGCCACATAAGAATAAAGGGTCATGCCTTGGTAAATTCAAATTTAGATTAAAAACAATCATGATTATTATAAAAAGTTGAAATTATGAGACATTAAGTCATAATTAGGAGAAGTTGAAATTATGAGATAGTCATGAGATAAAACGATAACATTACAACATTAAGTAATAATTATCACAAAGTTAATATCATAAACTTTTTGGTCACAATTATGACTCGTAATTTAGATTTTTGGTCATAATTTTATGACATAATAAGGATGGTGACTCAATTACTTGTGGAAGCTCATTTCCGCCACATAAGAAAAAAGGGTCATGCCTTGGTAAATTCAAATTGAGTTGTCACCATTATTACATAAAAAGTTGAAATTATGAGAAAAAAAGTCATTACGACAAGAAATTAAGAAATTATGAGATATTAAGTATATAAGTATGAGAAGTTGAAATTATGAGATTGTCATAATTATTACTTAATTTTGTAATTTTATCTTTTTATCTCATGACTAAGTCAATATCATAATTATGAACTTTAACACACAATTTCAACTTTTTGGTCATCATTTTTGGACACTGTATGACTCAGAATTTAGATTTAGACTCTGAATCATTTTATGACATAAGGATGGAGAGACCATTTCCGCCACATAAGAAAAAAGGGTCATGCGTGCCTTAGTAAATTCAAATTGAGTTAAAAAAATCAGAATCATAAAAAGTTGAAATTATGAGATATTGTCATAATTATGAGAAGTCGAAATGATGAGCTCAATTATAAGATAAAAAGATACAATTATGACACTAAGACAATTATGACACTAAGTAATAATTATGACAAAGTCATATTTGATCATAATTATGAATTTTATCTTACAATTTATTTTACTTTTTGGTCATAATTTTGACTAATCTCATAATTATGACTTAGTATGTCATAGTTTTGACTTTTGGTCATAAGTGTGCTTTACCAAGCATTGGTTTCCATAGTTACTACCTGAGCTGGTGCACATCAAATGCAACATTTAGTGTACAGATGGTGTTTTTTGGACATGTACTATTGTGGTACTATGGTATTCTTTAAAGTATCATGGTATATGAACGTAGCTATAGTTCAATACTGTGGTATATTTTAAAGTTATAGTCACTGTATTAACTTATTTGTTTTTTTACCTGTGTTTGATGATGAGATCTTCACTTTCCAGTCTATATAAGCCTATAAATGAAAGAGAAAATTGTGTTTTTTTATGAGCATAAAGTTAAAAAAAGGATTTAGATTGGGACTTTATTATAGATTACCTGAGCTTTTGCCTCCCGGGTTGGCGGGTCTGATATGTCTCCTGTACAAAAACAGGGCAGTAATCATCAAAACACACCACAGGAGGGTGCCGGCGCTTCCAATGAATACCGGCTCTTTAATCACAGCAAGGAAATGAGACAGACTGAGTATGCCTGTCTGATGCGGTGCTGACTCCTGCCTCGACTCTGAGAAGAGAGAGCAACAGGTAACATACTGAGTAGGTTACAATTTAAAATGATACCTCAGTGGTAGTGTATTAGCTTACCTATGAGCAGTTTGTACGGGTCGCTCTGGACCCCCACTCCTGCCCCGTTAACGGCAGCCACTTTGACCCGGTACAGCCTGCCGGGCTGCAGCGTGCTGATCTCAATACTGTGTGTTCCACTGTCCACCGTCCAGTTAAACGACTTCAGTTCCTCAGACTCCACACACCACACCTTTCAGAAAGAACAGCATAGTCAAACATTAACTAGCAGGCCGCTACACATACTTCATACACTATATTGACAAAAGTATTGGGACATGCCTCCAAATCATTGAATTCAGGTGTTCAATCACTTCCATGGCCACAGGTGTATAAATCAAGCACTAGGCCTGCAGATGCTTCTACAAACATTTGTGAAAGAATTGGCCGCTCTCAGGAGCTCAGAGAACTCAAGTGTGGTACCGTGATCGGTTGCCATCTGTGCAATAAGTCCATTCATTTCCTCACTACTAAATATTCCACGTTCAACTGTTAGTGGTATTATAACAAAGTGGAAGCAATTGGGAGCAACAGCAACTCAGCCACAAAGTGATAGGCCACGTAAAATCACAGAGCGGGGTCAGCGCATGCTGAGGGTCACAGAAGTCGCCAACTTTCTGCAGAGTCAAGAGCTCCAGACCTCCAAACTTCTGTGGCCTTCAGATGAGCTCAAGAACAGTGTGTAGAGCTTCATGGAATGGGTTTCCATGGCCGAGCAGCTCATCCAAACCTTCCATCACCAAGTGCAATGCAAAGCGTGGGATGCAGTGGGGTAAAGCGTGCCGCCACTGGACTCTAGAGCATTAGAGACGTGTTCTCTGGAGTGACCAATCACGCTTCTCTGTCTGACAATCCCATGGACGAGTCTGGATTTAGCGGTTGCCAGAAGAACGGTACTTGCCTGACTGCATTGTGCCAAGTGTAAAGTTTGGTGGAGGGGGGATTATGGTGTGGGGGTTGTTTTTCAGGGGCTTGGCCCCTTAATTCCAGTGAAGGGAACTCTTAATGTCTCATCAATACATTTTGGACAATTTCATGCTCCCAACTTTGTGGGAACAGTTTTGGGGACGGCCCCTTCCTGTCCCAGCATGACTGACCAGTGCACAAAGCGTCGCTCCATAAAGACATGGATGAGCGAGTTTGGTGTGGAGGAACTTGAGTCCTGACCTCAACCCGATAGAACAGCTTTGGGATGAATTAGAGTGGAGACTGAGAGCCAGGCCTTCTCGTCCAACATCAGTGCCTCACAAATGCACTTCTAGAAGAATCCCCATAAACACACTCCTAAACCTTGTGGAAAGCCTTCCCAGAAGAGCTGAAGCTGTTAGAGCTGCAAAGGGTGGGCCGACTCCATATTAAACCCTACGGATTAAGAATGGTATGTCATTCAAGTTCATGTAAAGGCAGGCGTCCCAAAACTTTTGGCAATATAGTGTATCTGTCATTTTTATGTGATTTTTAGGCCAAACTGATATCAGTGAAACCACAATAACTGAAAGTGACATGTGAAGGCCAAGTATGGTAACCCATACTCAGAATTTGTCCACTGCATTTAACACACACCCGGAGCAGTGGCCAGCCATTTGCTGTGGCACCCGGGGAGTGATTGTGAGTTAGGTGCCTTGCTCAAGGGCACACCGGTCATTTCCTGACGGTATTGAGGAATGAACCCAAACCTTCGGGTTACCAGTCTGACTCTCTAACCATTAGGCCACAACTGCCCCTTAATAATAATAGACTGAAGCAATGACTCAAAATGTAATGGTGCTGCATTCTCTGGTTGAATGTATAAACAGCAAAAAAGAACTTCGCATGTAATCAGAAATTCTGAATGATGGACTAATTAAAAAAGTCTCCCTAAATACTTTAAAAAGACTTAATCTCTGACGTTTTGTAGCAGCCAATCTGATTTTTGCAGGGTTGTGTCATTTTTATCTGATCAGAGAGTCTAGAAATGTCTGAGGCTGAAAATAGGCATTATCTAACTGCTTCCAGGCTTCTTTTGATTAAAAATTAAGTTAAATTAAATCAATAGATTTTTAGGAACTAGAAAGAAATCATATTTTCACTTACGAACATGTTCCTCCATATCTGCTGGAGAGAAAGCCTCTCGGGGCATTATTAGCTTTTAAAATGATTTCACAATGAGTGACTTTACGCAGGTAATACCTGATATCCCTGAATGATCCCATTGTGAGCGTCATGAGGTGGAGGATCCCAGCTGAGGTGCGCGGTGTCATTACGGTCAGTGGGCATTGTTATGGACACATCCTGAGGTGGTGCGCTGGGAACTGAGAACAGGGCACACGGTTACACAAAATAGTCCAATAGTTTGAGGTCTTTGAAAGAAGTCTCTTATAATCATCAATGCTGCATGTATTTGATTAAAAATTGACTGGAATGTTGTGAAATATTATTGCAATTTAAATGAGCCATTTTCTATTTTAACATATATTTTAAAATGTAATTTATTTCTCATCAAAGCTGAATTTTCAGCATCTTTACTCCAGTCTTCAGTGTCACATGATCCTTCAGAAATCATTCTAATATGATGATTTGATGATTTAATATGATGATGATATCATTGGAAATGATTATGGAAAGTGTGATACATATTTTTCAGGATTTATTGATGAACAGAATTTTTTGAAAGAACAGCATTTATTTGAAACAGAAATCTTTTGTAATATTAAAAATGTCTTTACTTTTATTAATGCATCTTTGCTGAGTAGAAGTATTAATTTCTTTAAAGAAAATCTTACTGACCACAAACGTTTGAATGGTTGTATAATAAGAAGTAATCAACATAGGCTAGATTAAGATTTGGACGTCTATGATAGTACTACAGTAAAGTTTGAAGTACTTTGGAGCAGTGCAGGCCCTAAACTTCTGGGGGCCCTAAAGCAAGACTTTGGCCCTTGTCAGTGTGTTCATAAAAAACCCCAAATGACCCCCGACCCCTTAACCTATTCTTTCAGAGCAGTTTCAATGTCAACCAACAACAGTGAGTTGAAATGTTCAGTAATATAATAAAAAAAACTAGTATTTATTACAATTTAGCCTACTAATAATAAAAGCCTACTATACAGAAATTCAATTCAGAAGTGATCAAATGTTTTTTTCTTTCAAAAAACTTTTTTTTGCATAGTCTTCACTGTATGAATTAAATATACATTGATTCGTATTAAAGTTACTAATGTTATTCAGTGAATAGTATTGAATGATTCTTTTGTTGTTTGATTAACATTAAATGACAGCGAGAGCAGTAGGTTTATTAGGCTGCTGTCACTTTAAGACCAAACGCACAGAGCTAATACACTGACAAGCATTCGATTACTATTATTAGCATTCAAAATGTCCTGGAAACTGACATTTTGGCATGTATTTGTCCATTTAAGCTCACACCCAAAGCCCAAAGTAGACTGTACTTGTCCGTGTTTCTCTCCATCTCCGATTGCGCGGACAGAAAGACGCCGGTTGAACAGTGTCTCTTTCGCAGTGTGATATTACTGATTTGGATGTTACATATGGGTGACAGCGCACCGCTTTAAAGGAAAGTAATGGAAATGTTAATGGTTTCACCATCAAAAACTAAACTAAAACACAGCCCTAAATCATTCTTGAGAACAAGAGGGCCCTCGCGCAGCTTATATACTTAGCCTATAGAGAGGACCAGTGTTGTGCCAAATTCTGACCCCCTGCCAGATTATTACCCCCCTAGTATTGGTAGGTTTAGGAATAGGGGTGGGGTTAGGATTAGGAAATCAGGTAGTGACTTCAACTAGGGGGGTGATCATTTGGCAGGGGGTTGAAATTCGACACACCGCTTTGGAGTATCATGCAAATACTATGGTATATGTAAGGGATAATCCAGGGCTAACTGTGCATTAAACGATTTTTATGCACGATGTGGAGGCAAAGAACCACCTGATGCGAGGCTTATACCATGGTAAATTACCGGAATTGACAACTTAAAGCTGTTATTGATGTTTGCAGTGCGACATTTGATTTTCATCAGTTACGGCTCGTTAGATCAAGCATTCAGCCCGCTTTCAATCAGACACGGTGATAAAGTAGTGCGTAAGTTTACATTTATTTGGATGAACGAATTAAAGCATTTATTTGAATTAACTATCAAGAGAGAGAGAGAGAGTTTCTGTGCTCCTGAATGTTTTTGTGTGCAGCGTGATATCCGCTCTGTGTGCGAGTGACGTAGGCCTATGTGTGTGTGTGTGTGAGCTTCAATGAAAACAGTGATTAATATAGAACAGTGATTTAACTGATTTAGAACTACCTGAGCATTAAACGATTTTATTGCAACCTTCCAGCCAATCAGAATCGAGTATTCAGACAGACCATGGTATAAGAATATAATAATCATTAATAAAGCAGCATGGCATTATTCTAGATTCTCACCTATCTCTGGCACTCGCAGGTGTCTGGTGTTGCTCTCCCTGCCGTACAGGCTGCTGCCATAGGGTCGGACTTTGAACTCGTACTTGTAGCCTCTCTTCAGAGGACCCACATGGGTGTGAAGGCCAGGCTGAGGAACCCTTTGAGCCGTCCACTCTGAGCTGGCAGGCAGGAGAGAGCGATACAGCACCTCAAAGCCTTCAAGATAATGAGGCTGGGACATAGACGACTGCAACTACGTTCAGAAGAGAGAACAGTTAACTAAAGGGATAGTTCACCCAAAAATGAAAATTAGCCCTCACCCTCAAGTCATCCTAGGTGTATATGACTTTCTTCTTTCAGATGAATAAAATCTGAGTTATATTACAAAAGTCCAGGCTAATCCAAGCATTAGAATTTGATTCATATTTGCTCTGTTTTTGAAGTCCATAAAAAGTGCATCGGTCCGTCAAATAATTGCTCCACGCGGCTAATAAAGGCCTTCTGAAGTGAATCGACGCGTTTGTGTAAGAAAAATATTCATATTTAAAACTTTATCAAGTAAACTTTCGGCAGACCGCCTTCCATGAAAAGTGTTGAATGTTGAAAGTGAAACTCAAGATGCGTACGTGGCGTCATGACGAGCGGACCTGGTCGCGTTAGTCTTTCGATCGGCAGGGGAACTTTCAACACTTTCTCCATAAATTGAACAGGGAAGACCGTCGGTCGAAAGTTTACTTGATAAAGTTTTAAATATGGATATTTTTCTTACACAAACGTGTCGATTCGCTTCAGAAGGCCTTTATTAACACCCCAGAGCTGCATGGAGCAGTTATATGATGGGCAGATGCACTTTTTATGGACTTCAAAAACAGAGCAACTATGAATCCAATTCTAATGCTTGGATTAGCCTGAACTTTTGTACAACCCCAAATCAGAAAAAGTTGGGACAGTATGGAAAACGCAAAAAGAAAAAAAAAGTGATTTCTAAATTTACTTTGACTTGTATTTCATTGCTGACAATATGAACACAAAATATTTAATGTTTTGTCTGGTCAACTTCATGTCATTTGTAAATATGCATCCTTTCCTGTCATTCAGACCTGCAACACATTTCAAAAAAAATTGGGACAGGAGCAATTTAGGGCTAGTAATGAGGTAAAATGGTTAAATAATGATGTGATTTGAAACAGGTGATGTCAACAGGTTATTGTAATTATGTTTTGGTACAAAAGCAGCATCTAAGAAAGGTCTAATCCTTTAGGAGCAAAGATGGGCAGAGGATCGCCAGTTTGCCAACAAATACGTGAGAAAATTATTGAAATGTTTAAAAACAATGTTCCTCAAAGAAAGATAGGAAGAGATTTGGATATTTCACATTCAACAGTGCATAACATAATTAAAAGATTCAAGGAATCTGGAGGAATTTCAGTGCGTAAAGGACAAGGGCGCAAGCCTAAGCTGAACAACCGTGATCTCCGATCCCTCAGGCGGCACTGCATCAAGAATCGTCATTCATCTAGAAGCGATATCACCACATGGGCTCAGGACTACTTTGGCAAACCTTTGTCAAGTACCACAATACGTAGCTACATCCACAAATGCCAGTTAAAACTGTACTGTGCCAAAAGGAAGCCCTATGTTAACAGTGTCCAGAAGCGCCGTCGACTTCTCTGGGCTCGGAGGCATCTGGGATGGACCATCACACAGTGGAAACGTGTACTGTGGTCAGATGAATCAGTATTTAAGGTATTTTTTGGGAGGAATGGATGCCGTGTGCTCCGGACCAAAGAAGAAAAGGATCATCCAGACTGTTACCAGCAACAAGTCCAAAAGCCAGGGTCTGTCATGGTATGGGGTTGTGTCAGTGCCCTTGGCAAAGGTAACTTGCACTTCTGTGAAGGCACCATTAAAGGGTTAGTTCACCCAAAAATTACAATTCTGTCATTAATTACTCACCCTCATGTCGTTGGACACCTGTAAGACCTCCGTTCATATTCGGAACACAAATGAAGATATTTTAGTTGAAAGCTGATGGCTGAGAAATTACACCTCTCGACGCATGCGCGAGAATATGACGTAGCGCCGGCGTTCGGGAATCCATGAAATACACACTTAAGCCCCATTTTGAGAACTACGCCGAGACCTAAAGCACGATCAATGTAGAATCCAACAGCTTAGACACGCGCGTCTTCTTCTGCTTGTAAACAAATCGCTTCTGGGTCATGTGTCCGAACGCCGGATCTGCGTCATATTCTCGCGCATGCGTCGTGGAGGCACACACGGAAGTCGAGAACAAGTTGGATAAAGGTGTTATTTTGATTTTTTTTTTGCGCACAAAAACTATTGTCGTCGCATCGTAAAATTATTGTAGAGTCACTGTGGTGAGATAGACTTTGTAACGACGTTTTAAGTGCCTTTCATGGATATTGGGAGTGTCAATGTACTGAATGCCAATGGAGGCCTGTCTGAAGCCTTTCTCAGCATCAGCTTTCAACTAAAATATCTTCATTTGTGTTCCAAATATGAACGGAGGTCTTACGGGTATCCAACGACATGAGGGTGAGTAATTAATGACAGAATTTTCATTTTTGGGTGAACTAACCCTTTAATGCTGAAAAGTACATTGAGATTTTGGAGCATAATATGCTGCCTTCAAGAAGACATCTTTTCCAGGGACGTCCATGCATATTTCAACAAGACAATGCAAAACCACATTCTGCACACATTACAAAGTCCTGGCTGCGGAGGAAGAGGGTACGGGTACTTGACTGGCCTGCCTGCAGTCCCGACCTGTCTCCAATAGAGAATGTGTGGCGCATTTTGAAGCGCAAAATGCGACAACGAAGACCCCGTACTGTTGCCCACCTTAAGACTTGTTTGCAGGAAGAATGGGACAAAATTACACCTGAAACACTTCATCACTTGGTGTCTTCTGTCCCTAAACGTCTTTTAAGTGTTGTGAAAAGGAATGGCAACATTACAAAGTGGTAAATGCTTTACTGTCCCAACTTTTTTTGAAATGTGTTGCAGGTCTGAATGACAGGAAAGGATGCATATTTACAAATGACATGAAGTTGACCAGACAAAACATTAAATATTTTGTGTATACAAGTCAAAGTCAATTTAGAAATCATTTCTTTTCTTTTTTTTGCGTTTTCCATACTGTCCCAACTTTTTCTGATTTGGGGTTGTAATATAACTCATATAATGTCATATACACCTAGGATGACTTGAGGGTGAGTAAATTATGGGCTAATTTTCATTTTTGAGTGAACTATCCCTTTAAGAAAACACAATTAGTGCGGTGCATGCTGGTCAGGGATGAGCTGAAGTGCATTACCCTCCACATGACTTGAGACATGTTGGACTGTGTCATAACTGTGACGTTCTCCAGGCTCACGCGTAAGGCAGACAGCTCCTTGTGTAGGTCTCTCAGTCTAGTGCTTCCTGTATCTGTAACATATACCACACATCACCAAACTCAACAGGGGGAGTGGAATACAAATGGCATGCTGGGAAGTGGTTGAAATGCGCATGCTGTTTTGGGGAAAAAAGTGATGGCTGCTGTTAATTGAATGATTGCTTGTATTCTTACCCTCGACAAAAAGCTGTGCGCTGGCCACAGACACCCCGAGCTTATTCTCAGCAGTGCACGTGTACCCGCCCATGTCCTGAGCCGTCACATAGTGGATCTGCAGACTGTGGTCTGGCTTGATTAAATATCTGGGAAATGGGATTGTAATAAGAGTTTAGGGATGTGAATTGTATTATGTTCATACAGGTCAGTACGATAAAAAATATAGAACTATATTCATAGTTTTTACAAATAACTTATGAATAGTAAGGCCCCACTTTATATTAGGTGGCCTTAACTACAATGTACTTACATCAAAAAATAAGTACAATGTACTTACTGTGTTCAAATTGGTTTGCAAAACACCTTTGCTGATATTGAGGTGGGATACGGGTAGGGTTAGGGACAGGTGTGGTGGTGTGGGTAAGTTTAAGGGTAGGGTTAGGGACAGGTGTGGTGGTGTGGGTAAGTTTAAAGGTAGAGTTAGGTGTAAGGGAAGTGTCAACTGTGTAATTACAAATGTAACTACAGAAATTAAGTACAGATGTAATTACATGCAGGTATTTTTCAAAATGTAAGTACAATGTAAAAACATGTATGTACACAATGTTAGTACATAGTAGTTAAGGACATCTAATATAAAGTGGGTCCCCCAGTAAATGTAATTCTGAAATATTATGTATATTTCAACATTTATACATGCATAATTGTTTTTTTTTTTTACATTTGGATTATTCTATATTATAAAATCAAAATTCACAATTCTTATTTTTGACTGAATATTGCAGTGTTTAATCAAAATAACTTCTTTTCTCAGATGATGTGTTTTGATGACGTTTTCATATTACAAAAACTGTATAGTAATAACAAAAGTGTTATTTTATGTTCGTACTTTTGGAAATGTATCTTATCTATCCCTAATTAGGCTCATTATTTAACGTTTTAGGCTCATTTTGAGCACAAAGTTGTCCTATATGTGCTTTCTGCAAATGTAATTGTTGCATGTGTTATTGTTTAGTTGATTTTTTTTATTGTTTTAATTCAGTTGATTAGGTGTGCTGTACACTCAAAAAACTGCTGGGTTAAAATCAACCCAAATTGGGTTGTTTTGGCAAAAAGGGACGTACCCAGCGCTGGGTTGTTTTAACCCAGCATGCTGGGTTGTTTTTTTAACCTACATTTTGGTGTAAAAATACTACATTGCTGGATTAAAATGAACCCAAAATGGGTTTGTAATTAAAGCCAGAAATCTTGGAAATTATAAAATCACTTTTACACACAAAAAATTACTATGAAAGGTTAAACATTTATTAAAATCGAGAACAAGGGCAAACATGGTCAAAAGTAACAAAGTGGATGTGAGAAGAACTGCAAATCAACACAGTTTATAGTTAAATGAAATGTTTTTTTTTTAAAGTTCATTGAACATTGATGAATATAACTTGCAACTTTCGTGAACGTTTAAAATTGTGTGCAAAACAATCCCGCACCCTGTTCAGGCCTGTTATATTGTACATATAAACCGTATTACTTTGATATAACATGATGAGTAGTTAGTATGTGGCTAACTTTAAAACTGATAACAGTGTCTCTTTTGATAACTGATGATAACATTGCTCTGCTCTGCTCCAGGTTATGTTCTTCATGGCTAAAGTAATCAGTGTAGTCTGCAGCCCCCTCTGTTGGTGAAAATGATCACTACAGGATTGCTCTGGAAACCAGCAGGCTATTTGTTGGTTGGGCTTTTTGCAGTTTTGCAGGGCGGTTTTGAACGTGCTGTAAAACAGGAACATTTCCAGGGACAGGACACTAAAAACCAGGACTGTCCCGGAAAATGGGGACGTCTGCTCACCCTATTTTACAGAGCAAATCAAATGTGTTTATATAGGGGTCGCTGGTTTGGATGAGAGTTTGGGTCGGAAAAGGCCCTGCCATACATGACAGAAATGACTAGGTTTATTTATTATTTTATACTCTTAGTGCTTATTAAATGACTGTAGCCTCATAAAAACCTGCATTCAATTGATGTGAATGCGCATGTTTGTGAATGCGCATGTATCTGACCTGCCATTGGGTAGAGGTCCGTGCTCTCGGCTCCACTCTACAGATGGCATGGGGTCTCCGTCAGCCTCACAGAAAAACTGTGCTGACTCCCCAAGCTGCACTGAGACATCCTCTGGTTTACGCAATAACGTCGGCTTGGCTGAGGAGGAATAACAGATGCATGGGTCTCTAAGCTTTACTAAGTTATTCATTATATTTTAGACTAAATTAGCAGGTCTCACCTAACACAGACAGCCGAGCGGCCCGGCTTTCCCTCACTCCAACTATGTTTGAGGCTATACAGCTGTAAACTCCAGAGTCATTCTTCTGGGCTGGAGCAATGATCAGTTTACCATTCAGTTCCTATACATGAACGCAAGCAGAAATATACTGTCATCCAGGCACACAAAACACTGTTCAGTCTACATGCATATACCATGTGAGCATGAATACATGTTGCTCTTACACTGTAATGTTCATTGCTGCTGTTGATGAGGATCCCGTCTTTCCTCCAGGTGATGTTGGGCTCAGGATGTCCGACCGGAGGGCTGCAGTTCATCACAGCCACCTCGCCAACCACCACCTCCACGTCACTGGGCTGCACACGGAAATCCTCTCGCAGAGCTGAAAATCAGTACAACATTTTGTATAATCTGTATAATATATTCTGTAGTGCTATGTAGACTTTTTGTAGAAAAGTTTTTAGACGGCAAGATTTTTTTATGTTTTTAAAAGAAGTCTCTATTGCTCACCAAGGCTTCATTTATTTGATCCAAAATACAGCAAAAACAGTAATATTGTGATTTTTTTTTTTACAATTTTAAAATAACTGTTTTCTATTTGAATATATTTTAAAATATAATTTATAACTGTGATGTAAAGCTGAATTTTCAGCATCTTTACTCCAGTCTTCAGTGTCACATGATCCTTCAGAAATCATTCTGATATGATTTGCTGCTCAATACATTTTTATTATTATTATCAATAGTTGAAAACAGTTGTGTAAAACATTTTTTCAGGATTATTTGATGAATATAAAGTTCAAAAGAACAGTATTTATCTGAAATATTAAGCTTTTGCAACATTGCTGTCACTTTTGATCAATTTTGATCAATAAATATATTCATTTCTTTAAGTTCTTTCCCCAAATTTTTATTTTTACCGACCCAAAACTTTTGAACGGTAGTACAATATTACAAAAGCTTTCTATCTCAGATAAATACTGTCCTTTTGAACTTTCTATTCATCAAAGAATCCTAATAAAATGTTTTACACAACTGCTTTCAACATTGATAATAATCATAAATGTTTCTTGAGCATCAAATCATCATATGAGAATGATTTCTGAAGGATCATGTGACACTGAAGACTGGAGTAAAGATGCTGAAAATTCAGCTTTGCATCACAGGAATAAATTACATTTTAAAATATATTCAAATATAAAACAGTGATTTTACATTTGAATAATATTTCACAATATTACAGTTTTTTTACACTTTCAATAAAATAAATGCAGCCTTGGTAAGCATACGTTTAAAAGTTTGTGGTCGGTATGATTCGATTGTAATAACAAATAAATGCTGTTCTTTTGAACTTTCTATCAAAAAATCCTGAAATGCATCATGGTTTCCAAAAAATATATATATTAAGCGGCACAATTTTCAAGATTATTGAGCACCAAATCATCATATTAGAATGATTTCTGAAGGATCATGTGACACTGAAGACTGAAGTAATGATGCTGAAAATAAATAATCATTTTAAAATATATAAAAATAGAAAAGTTATTTTAAATTGTAATATTTTCACAATTTTAGTTTATGTCAAATAAACACCTTGGTGAGCATAAGCATAAACATTTAATAATCTTACCAACCCCAAATTTTTGAACGGTAGTCTAAATGCTAATGGTCAGATGTGACAATCAGTTGCTACATTTCAGGTGTCAAAAAGTTTTGTAGTTATTTTTCTTCATTAACATCCCTTTGCTTTAGTAATCAAGGCCCATTGTCAACTCATGATGTAGCTTGTTTGTCTAACAGGAGAATCAAACGCAAACTTATTGTGTGCAACAATTGATTTGATGTCTCAATATGTCCAATTAATGTCCAGTGGAATGCAGAGTAAACGGGCCGGCTGAGGAATCTGTTTGGGCTACAAACACAGCGTGCTGTCACAGCTCAATTAGTGCTCTGTTTGTTCCGGGCAGGAAAGCAAACTTTGACATCTGATCTCCAGGAATCTCATGGACCATCTTAATAAGCTTCCTCACCCTCTAGTTCCTTCAGAGCATTGAAGTAGGTCTTGATGGGTCACTCATTGTTGTCAGGGGTCAAACAGGCGAGTATGGGCCCTATTTTAACCATCAGAGCACATGGTCTGAAGCGCACGCCACAGGTGCTCTTAGGGCGTTTCCGATTCCACTTTTGCTAGTTTAACGATGGAAGAAATGGACCATGCGCCCGGTGCATGAGTCCAAGCATGGTGTGTTTTGGTCGTAACATGCAATAAACCAATCAGAGTCTCATCTCCCATTCCCTTTAAAAGCCAGTTGCGCTCGCACCATGGCGGATTCGCAGTGTTGGGGAGTAGTTAACTACAAGTACTACAAGTAGCGACGCTACTAACTTAACTACATTTTTCAGTAGCTCAGTTGCTTTTTAAAACAATGTAGTTTTTCCAGTAGCTAACTACTTTTTCCATCAAGTAGCGGTGTAGCGCGTTTTGTGTTTTGACGAGCCTGCAATGCATTGAAGCAGCGCAGTGTTTTCTTCTTATTTAATCACATACTAAAATCGCGCGTTACCGCCATCTATTGTTTCATCGCGCATCTTGCGGCTTTATGGTTCAAAGAGAAGAGATCATCTGATGATTATGTAAAGGATGTACAGGAGTGGGTTGAAAACTTCACACGAATCGACTAGTAAAGGTTACACTTGATTTATACTAACAAAAGATTAAAACGCTGTCTTTGTCGAAGACTAATATATATATATATCTCCACCGTAGTTTAATCTGTCCCACCAGTTTTATAAAGAACCTGAAAGATCACTAATGTGGTGTTTGCGTCATTGCACTGGCAAAGCATCTGTCAATTGAACAGAAAACAATATTGCGATATAGTTTAGTGCACTTATCCCACGGCAAAGGCTCTGATCAATAGGTTGCGCGGGTTTCAGAATGAATTCCACAATGTTCACACAAGCAGCGCATGATTCGCATCTCAGAGCGGCTCTGATCACACACACACACACACCGTATGATGCATCACTGCACTTACTGTGAGTTTACCTGCATTTTTGTCTACTCCTGTGTATGCAAGTTGCTTCTATTTTGTTCTTGCATTGACGTGACATTTGTGATTTTTGCACTTTGACAGTCAGTTTGAGATATAGACTACATTTGAGTATTGTATATTTGGATAGTTTACAAAATATTTTGCGAGTGGAAAGCGCTTCTCCAGAGAGGAATCCTTTTATTTTTTATATTTAAAATGTGTGTTTTCTGCTGCGCGTCCCTGTGTGTGTAATAAGCGTAAGTGTATGCACGTTGTGCACCGCCAATAGGTGCATATTATTAACCCACCCTTTAAATAACACAAAAAATACTGCACTATTGACTTTAGAGGAGGTTTGTGTTGGTCAAATGTCGTTTTCAGTTTCTCAAAAATATCAACACGCCAACAATGTGCCTGAACACACAAATCGCCCCCTAACTATTCCCTACTTTAGTCCACTAATACAGTTGACTTGAAGGAGTGAATGAAAACAAGTGGGCGATTTCAGACAGCCGTTGAGTGTACACTGTACACTCGTTATTGCGGTGCAATGTGGAATAGAATGAGTGCATTCAATAACGTCCACTATGGTTTCGGACATGGTTGGAAATGGCTGTCCACTCAAATAATGCCCTATTTGAGGGTATAGGGGGCAATTTCGAATTCAGCTTTGGTTTACAGACCAGCCGCCCATGGGTGAACAGATGGCGCGAGTGCATTTGCTATTTAAACAACGTGGCGCTGGACGTGAAAATTAAACTGCGTTGGGCTGGAAACTAGCAAAAAACTCTTGCGTTGTGTCTGGCGCCGGGTGTATGATAGGACCCTTTATGTGGGAACTGAATGTGGAAATGGTTGTTTTGGACTCCATTGACTTATTTATTGATTTAAAAATGATAAGACATTTGTCAAAATGTCTATGTTCATGCTCCACAGAACAACGAAATATAGATTTTGAACAGAGTAAATGCTGACAGCAAATGAACTGTCCTTTTAACACTAGAACCGCCACAGGGTCAAATTTAGCCATGGCTGTTTTTCAAATGTACATAACAGATTTCCAATAAAATATCCAAGTCTCCCAGTCACTGACTTTTACTAAAACTGTGTTATTTACAATCCCCTGTTGTTAAAAATTGTTTTGATAAAACCAGATTTAAAAACGGGGCATTTATACCTATAAGCGCCAGCGGGTCAAATTTACCCCTATATAATTCCTCTATTTTCGTGCTGTGTTTGAGCAACGCGTCGGCTTACTGTAAACAGTCACACAACGCACGGTCAAATAAAGATGTTTTAGCCTATTTATAAATGTTCAAACTTTGAATTAATTATACATTTTTGTTTTGTAATTTTGTATTGAGTATTGTTTGCTTATGTGTTGCTATTTATTCAAGTTTGCCCCTTTTCCTAAAAAAAAATCCGATATGATGGAATGAATAAAACAATTTTCATGATTATCCCAAGTTTATTGGTGTTGTTCTCTTATTCAGATTATAAATAATATAACTATACAAACGAATAATTAATTAGGTCAAACTGTGCGTATGTTATCATTATCGTAAGTTGTCATACATCTTATGCAGTGCTGTGAATTATTATTGCTCTTCATTGTCTATTTAGGGTATTTTAGTAATTTAAATAACATGGGTTATCTTAATGGGATTAATTACATTTTATTATAATATTACACCACCCAAATATGTATTTATTTCCATCTAAGTCTCGTCGTCATTGCAGGCTGGTTTAGCCTATAGTCACCAAAAAGTGATTTGTGTATCTGCTTAAAATAGCATAAAACAACAGGACAAAAACATAGTTGATGACTAAAAATAATAATTTCATGACTTCATACATTACTTTGTGAAGACAGTGGCATAATACAGTGACATATTACGTTTTTTAGCCGTATCAATACAGTAATAATCTGCATGGGTAAATTTTACCCGCTGGCGGTTTTAGGTGTACAGCGACTTCTGGCGGTTCTAGAGTTAATATTAGGAAACATCAAACCTGCTATATGAAGAGAGGCGTTTCTGCTGGTCGCAATCCCGGCGCTATTCCGAGCAACGCAGGCGTACACGGCTTCATGGGACTGGCTCTTTCGGCCGGGGACGACGCTGAAGAAGAACAAACTTCCCTCTGGTAAAACGATAGGCTGTGATTGCGCATCCATCTTGCCTGTATCAAGTGGTTGGCCATTCCTGAGCCACTGAATGGCGGGCTCAGGGTCGCCCTCTGCCCTGCAGGATAGCGTGGCCGGGCTTCCCACCCGGACCACCACATCAGAGGGATGGTGGACGATACGGGGTAGGCCACTGTCGGAAACAAGCCTGGAACCTGGAGGACCCAAAATGGAGAATCAAACGACAGACACTTAACATATACGTTAAACAAATTCCAGTCTTTAGAGCTCGTTGAATTCTTTTGTTTTGTTTTTAGATGAGTAAGGGAAACACATTTCCTGAGTTTTTCCCACTCTGAGATAACAGTAAGATTCTGTCATCGTTTACTCACCCTCAAGTTGTTCCAAACCTGCATGAGTTTTTCTGTAACCAAAACAGTTGATTTCAAAAGTATTTCCCCCCACACTATGGTACTCAATGTTGTCCATCAAGGCAAGCCAAGTTTATTTGTATAGCACATTTCATACACAGTGGCAATTCAAAGTGCTTAAAGGGTTAGTTCACCCAAAAATGAAAATTCTGTCATTAATTACTTCGTGTCGTTCGACACCCGACTCACTGATTCATAACGCTTCGAAGCTTCATGAGGCCGTGTTTTGAAATCGTCATCACTTTATAAGTCGTTATTTAGGGTTTTTTTGCGCACAAAAACTATTCTCGCCGATTCATAAAGTTATTTATGTAGTGAGATGGACTTTGTAACGACATCTTTAGTGCCTTTTAAGGGTCTTGAGAGTGAACCGTGCATTGTGCCAATGGAGGCCTTTCTGAGCCATCAGATTTCAACTAAAATATCTTCATTTGTGTTCCGAAGATGAACGGAGGTCTAACATGAGGGTAAGTAATTAATGACAGAATTTTCATTTTTGGGTGAACTAACCCTTTAACACAGAAATGAAATATAAATATTCGTAAGTGAATTAAAACTAAATAAAAAATTAAGATGAAAACCCCTATCTGTGGGGGAAGAAAATGGAGAGTCAGGTTTACTTTAAAAATATTTGTCAGGTAACTGTACAATCAACTTTTTGGTTACCCATATTCTTCAAAATATCTTCTTTTGTGTGTGTGTGTGTGTGTGTGTGTGTGTGTGTGTGTGTGTGTGTGTGTGTGTGTGTGTGTGTGTGTGTGTGTGTGTGTGTGTGTGTGTGTGTGTGTGTGTGTGTGTGTGTGTTCAGCAGAAGAAAGAAATACAGGTGTGTAACAACTTGAGGGTGAGTAAATGATGACAGAATTTTCATTTTTGGCTGAACTGATTCTGAAGCCAGAATCAAACGACAGACACTTAACATATACATTAAACAAATTCCAGTCTTGAGAGCTCGTTGAGTTCTTTTGTTTAGGATGGCCAGATGACCCCGTGATGAGTAAGGGAAACACATTTCCTGAGTTTTTCCCACTCTGAGAGGAACAAAGCCCCAGCACTTACAAACAAAGTCATAGACCAACAGGACATCCGTCACCTGTGCACCGAGTGCAGGAATGGCCCTCTGCTATTATTGGCCCACTTACAATGTCCTACAATGTCTCTTTGTACTCTCACGCCAAAACATGCCAATCACATGGGCATGAGAGGGTGTCCTTGAAACAAAAAAAAAGCATTTGGTTTGCTCTTACAACAAGTCCTTGTTGTCTATCGGATTTGAGCAACATAGATGATGTTGGTAAACAGAAACTGAAATAAGTCTGTTCCTGATGCATCAAAATAGGGTGAAATGCACAATGGACAATCTGAGCTCTACATTCTTGGCAAAAATGAGTTTGACTATTAAAAGTTTCTATTGTCTCTGATGGGGCAGTTTCCTGAAAGAGAGGAAACAGTCTCACAGTCCTGCTATGTCTTTTTCACTCTGGAGGAATTTGGAAGAAACAAAAAAGTAATGCTGCACTTTTAACAGCATAATGTGACATTCTTCACAGGGTTTTAAGAGACTGAACAATAGACAGCATTTAAAAAGTTGTGTGCATAAAGGTGGATGGCCCATAACAGTCTCTTAAAGAGATAGTTCAGCCAAAAAGTTACATTTTGTCATCATTTACTCACCCTCAAGTTGTTTCGAAAGTATTTCCCCCCACACTATGCAGTCGATGTTGTCCATCAACTGTTTGGTTACCCATATTCTTCAAAATATCTTATTTTGTGTGTGTGTGTGTGTGTGTGTTCAGCAGAAGAAATAAATACAGGTGTGTAAATGATGACAGAAGTTTCATTTTTGGCTGAACTATCCCTTTAAGAGGGCTTTTGGCGCCTTGCATGTTCATAGAACATCTTAAAATTTGGTGTAACATGACATACCTTATACGTTTAACATATGTAACAAAATGAATAGTTATATAGCTATTGAAATGTAACTTCAATCTAAGATAATGGGGTTCAAAGGTAATAATAACATTGGTTACACTTTATTTTAAGGTGTCATTGTTACAGTGTAATTATATATTTAAGTAATGAGTAGTATTAATGAACTAAATGCACTTACTATAGGGTTAGGTTGAGGGTTGCATGTAATTATGCATAATTTACTGTTATTACTATGATAAGTACATGTAACACAAGGACACTGTAAAATAAAGTGTTACCGTAACATTTATAGGCTACTGTTTGCATAATCAACTTCATATATTCGTTCATAGCATTTTTAACATTAGATATTAAATAAATGTGTCCTCATATAGATAAAATAATTTAAATATGCATTATTATTACAAAAATATCGCATTAATTTAATCTAATTGAGTTATTATCATCCTACCAAACTAGGAAATAAAACGAATCGTTTCAAGATAGTAATATTGTACATTTAAACAAAAAAAAAGACAGTACATTTTTCCTTTTTTTGTAAAATTAAATAAAAATTAATTAATCAATGATCTGTCAGAATTCCCGGATTTCTTCAACACTAATATGACGACAGTTAAATTGCAGTTAGTTAGGGCTTACCTTCGATTTTATAAATAATCCCAAAAACCAAACACAGCTTGATAAAGTGTCTCGTCATAATACGTGTCCAGTCGAATTCAGTTTATGAAAACTACAAACGCATTGCGTTACAAATCCGCATTAAAAGGCAACAGTTGTACATGTTTCACAGTCATGTCTGTCGTTTAGTCAGTGTGAGTGTTGAACAGAGCGCCATCCGGATCGAGACCCGCCCCGGTGACTCGAGCACATGATGACCGGAGAGATTTACACCTCCGATGACTGACGACCCAGCGATTACTCCTAACTAACTAATGAATAACAATTGCTGAGGTAAAACTACACACGTGTGACTTACAGTTTCCCGCAGTCGCGCTTTTGCCCTCTTTGTTTTTGTTTTGGGTTGTTTAAACAATGGCACATACTTAGTGCCAAATTGTGTTCCACTATGGGGGAGAAGGACTTTTTGTTTCTCATAACAACTACTTCTAGACAACTTGTATTGTCAGGAAGGTGGTGGTTATGTATGATAGTGATTTCACTCAGTAATTTAATGTGATAAAAAATGTCTGTGATGACAGAAACAGGAAAGCATTGGACTTCACAGCCAAGAAAAACTTCCTCTTTACAAAAAAACTGTAATATGTAAGGGATAATCCATCCACGGCTAGTTTACACACGACTTTATCTTCGTGTCTGATTCAAAGCGGGCGTAACTGACGAAAATAACCGTCAGCTTTATTTATTTTACCCGTCATGTCCGCTTCGCGTCGGGCGATTATTTTCCTCTGCGTCGTGATTTAAAATCGTTTAATGCAGAGCTAGCGTGTATTATCCTGCTTATACCGTGTTAATTTGCCAGCATTGACCACTTAAAGCTGTTACAGATATTTGTAGCGTAATATTTGACCGAAAGGGTCAAATTGACGGTTATTTTTGTCAGTTAGATCTAGCATTCTGCCCGCATTGAATCAGACACAGATACAGTAGTGCGTAAGAATACATTTATTTGAATGAATCAATTATAGCATTTATTTGAATTAATTATCAAGAGAGAGATTCGCTCAGGTAAAATTACTATTGACGAGGTGGCGCATTAAAGGCACAATATGTAATGTTTTCGCCGCTAGAGGTCGCTTATTCAAAACAAAGGCGTAGCTTGACGCCTTTATTTCACGGAGCTTTTATTATGTCACAGACGAGCGTTTCCGCTTCTTCCGCTCATGCGTATGTGGGGAAATGCAGCGCTGTTTTATCATATTACACACATTTTAGTGTGTTGAAAGTTATGTTATAATGCTACTCTGTGCGTTTGCTCGACTATGAGACACTTGTTCACACTGCAGTGAGCGAGATCGATTTTAGGTGGTAAAACATGGCACTCGCGGTAAATCAAGAACACCAGATTTAAACAATAAGACTAACTGTGTTGAGCTGTAGAACAATGATTTGTTTTCTGTCAATGAAGGTATCCAAACAGCTGCTCACCTGTCTAATAAAACATATCATATATTAAAGCGTCTTTGGTGTTTCCATGGTTTCTACAAAATAAAACCAGAAATCGAGGGTAACGTGTGTATGATGTCATTGATCCGATCCGTGTCCTGGTTAGAATCGCTTATTTCTCTGGATTTAAACATTCTTAGACACATTTAGGATAATTTAGGTAAGTCAACAAAATATATAACATTGTTCTAGTAGTTTTGGCATATTTTAATTTAATACCTTTAATATAGAACGGTTATTAAACTGACCTGGGCGGTTTTATCGAGGTGCAAATCAGAATCGATGAATTCAGACAGACCATGCTATAAATGAATACAAATTTACACTAAACTTCATATGAGCCAGTGAAATATTTCCAAAACAAATCAGAAAAGTTGTTAAACTTACTATGAACTAGTTGTTTTCTGTTTAGTTTTTCTCCATTCAAATCACAAACTTGTCCCTTAGATTAATAAAGAATACAATGAAAAGACATAATAAAAATGAATCAAGAAAGTTGAACGTTACTGTAGAGCTAAAACAACACTGAGGGGCAACACTTGCTAATTCCAATTACTTTTAAGTCTGTGTAAATACGGTCGCTGAGGGGGTGAGACGGAGTGAGGGGAAAACAGAAAGCCAAAAGAAAAGAGAAGAGAGAAAAGCAGAGGCGGCGGCAGTTCATTTTCTCGAAAGCCACATATAAATAAAGTGTTTAGAGAACTGTCCATTGTGTGTGCTAAAAGAGCAGGCCACACTGATGGACACATATATTGATCCAGAGAGCAGTGCCTTGATGGCCCGCGGATCACCAGCTTTCAGCGACTAACAAAAGATGCGGAGGGACTATGGGGCTGCATACCACAACACAGAATTAAAGCTGCGCCGCAAAAGAAGCCAGGGCTGATTTAGCGCCTAGAGGAACTTTCAGCACGTTTTACTCATAAATAAGTCTCTTTGAACTAAATTTCTCAACAGTATGAGCTCAACAGTACCAAAACTGTCTCAAAAAAGGAATAACGTAATAAGTAACAAGTGGTCAGAATTGTATTTATGATGTTAAAAAAATGTGCTCAAACAAAAAATTAATTTTTGTTATAACATTAAGAATATATAGATTTAGAATAACAATATATATATGTTTATTGAACAAAACGGATTCATAGAAACTTTCTATTCTAAGTTTAACAACTTTTGTGGAAATATTTCATGCTGATTTATTACTTTTAGATTAGATTAGATTCAACTTTATTGTCATTACACAAGTACAAGTACAAGGCAACGAAATGCAGTTTAGGTCTAACCAGAAGTGCAATAGCAGCAAGTGCAGGATATATACAATGGTTGCGTAAGTGCAGGACATAAAAATGTTCTGAATATATATAAATATGTATAAGTAGAGAGATGGTTATTACTATAAGTAGAACTGAATTTACAGATGAATATATACAGTGAATAAATATACAGATGGCTATTACTATAAACAGAATTTACAGGTGAATATGTACTATGAATAAATATACAGATGGCTATTACTATAAACAGAATTTACAGGTGACTATGTACTATGAATAAATATACAGACGGTTATTACTTGAACAGAATTTACAGTTAGAGGTATACAATAATATGTTAGGCTAATATGAGGAATATAGCAGTGGATTAAGTTAGTACAATAAATTATGGACAGAGCTATCCGAAAGAAAGTGTAAAAGTGCAGTGGAAAGTGGTTGCATATTCCAGTTAGAAGTACGGTGCAAAATGCAAATGTAAACATTGTTACTGTAAATACAGTCGGCAGTGCAGATGAGCATTATCCAGTTACGGTATGGTGGTGCAGAATGCATAAGTAAACAGTTGTTACTGTAATAAACAGTCAGTAGTGCAAATAACAAAGTGAAGGCAGATGTGAGGTAGGAGAGTTATCAGTTTATGAGGGAAGTGGATCAACGGGGGTTTGAGTTCAATAAAGAGACAGCTCTGGGGAAAAAACTGTTCTTTAGTCTGCTGGTCCTGGTCCGGAGGATCCTGAAACGCCTGCCGGAGGGCAGGAGAGAAAACAGTCTGTGGGCTGGGTGAGAGGAGTCCTTGAGGATGCTGCGAGCTCGATGCAGACAGCGTTTCCTCTGGATGTGTTCGATGGCAGGCAGTGGAGTCCCTGTGATGCGCTGGGCAGTTTTCACCACCCGCTGCAGTGCCTTGCGCTCCGCAACAGAGCAGCTCCCATACCACACTGCCACACAGTTGGTCAGGATGCTTTCTATTGCGCAGCGGTAGAAGTTCACCAGGATGGCCGAGGAGAGCTGATTCTTCCTCAGTGTCCTCAGGAAGAAGAGGCGCTGGTGAGCCTTCTTGACCAGGCTGGAGGTGTTGGTCGTCCACGACATGTCCGCCGAGATGTGGATCCCCAGGAACTTGAAACTGGAGACACGCTCAACAGCCATTCCATTGATGTGGATGGTGTCGTGTGTGCCTCTTGACTCCTTCCTGAAGTCCACGATGAGCTCCTTCGTTTTGGTGGTGTTGAGGAGCAGGTTATTATCAGCGCACCATGTGGCCAGGTGCTGGATCTCCTCCCTGTAGGCAGTCTCATCGTTGTTGCTGATGAGACCAATCACCGTAGTGTCGTCCGCAAACTTGACGATGGAATTAGTTCCATACACAGGCTTGCAGTCGGAGGTGAAGAGGGAGTAGAGAAACGGACTTAGCACACAGCCCTGTGGTACACCAGTGTTGAGTGTGATGGATGTGGAGCAGGTGGATCCTGATCGAACATTCTGGGGTCTGTCAGTTAGGAAGTCCAAAATCCAGTTACACATTGAAGTGTTGATGCCCAGGTCTCCAAGTTTGGCAATTAACTTGGATGGGATGACAGTGTTGAATGCTGAGCTGAAGTCAACAAACAGCATGCGTGCATAAGTGTTTTTACTGTCCAGATGGGTGAGCACAGAGTGCAGTGCCATGGAAACGGCATCCTCTGTGCTCCTATTGCTGCGGTAGGCAAACTGGTGTGAGTCCAATGTGGATGGTATAGAGTCTTTTAGGTGTTCCAGGACCAGCCGCTCAAAGCACTTCATAATGATGGGTGTGAGTGCTACAGGGCGGTAGTCATTAGGGCACCTCGGGCTGGAGTGTTTTGGCACTGGCACAATGGAAGTGCGTTTAAAGCATGATGGTACAGCTGCTTGGGCGAGAGACAGGTTGAAAATGTCTGTAAAAACCCCAGCGAGCTGCTCCGCACATGCCCTGAGCACACGTCCAGGGATGTTGTCTGGTCCAGCAGCCTTGTGCGCGCTGATCCGGCTCAGTGCCTTGCAGACATCTGTGGTGGAGAGTGTGATTGGTGGGTGGTCAGCTGAGGGTTTGAGCTTGGTGGCAGTTTCTCTGTTGTCTCTTTCAAAACGAGCATACTGGCTCATGTGCAGTTTAGTGTTCATAAATTAAAGTGTTTTTTTTAAAGTTTTTCCTTGCTGTGAAGTCCAATGCTTTCCTGTTTCTGTAAGCTGTCATCAAAGACATCTGATAGAAACCTTTATCGCACATTAAATTACTAAACAAACAGTGAAATCATACATATATACACACTACATAGAATAGCAAAGAAAGAAAAAATGAGTTTAACAGCACCTTTTGCTCCTGTTTATCATTTTCCTACACTTTCTAAAAGTTTTCTTGGATAACCATCCACTAAAAGGTATACAAATACACCATAAACGACACCAACTAAAGTTTTTTAAACTTCGAAAGAGTCATGCAAACGCAACACACCACGGTGCCGTCACGCTAACTTAATAAACTCTTCACGTGTAAATTAAATCAACAGTGACCACAAGTGAGAATCATGACTTTATCAAGTTGTCTTTCTGATTACATGCTTTGGACCCCATGCTGATGTGCCGTGAGCGGCTGCCGAAACATTTATTTTTTTTTTAACATAGATTTAGAATGAATTTATATATTTAAGTGATTATTCTTCAACAAAAATAAGGAAACCATCATAATTTAACCTCATTAGGTCATAACAATGCTATATTCCCATCCAAAAAAATCCATCGGTTTTACCTTTCCTGCGATGGGCCCTCTCTCTGTGCGATGCCCGCTGGTGTGCCAGACGATGCCCTCTTCCCTCTGACCTCTCTGACCCCTGCGCCACCTGCTCTCCAGGTAGGCACGCGCACTGGCATTGGCATTGGCGTGCCGCCTCTGTCCAGGTACACAGCCATGCCACCCAAAGCAGCCATGCTGACACCTGCATCTTCAGCTTACAGCTCCTCTCCTCTGGCTCTGCACCCTCCACTACACCATCCCAACTGTGGCTGAGACCGATCCACCCTTCACCCCGCAGTGCTAAATTATCGGGAGATTGTTATAAAGAATGTTTTTCTTTATATTCCACAAATGCTTTGTATTTACTTTCCCTCCCTCTTTTATTTAGCGCTCCCTCCGCTCTCTCCCTCCTCTTTCTCGCCTCGCCTTTCTCTTTTGGGAAAGAAGTTGGCGGAAACAATGATTGAAAAACAAGTTTCAGGCCCCATGCTGGGAGCGCGGGAGAGGAGGAGAGGGACGGGGACTGTCTCCTCCAACAACATCTGTGTCATTCGTTCTGCACGTCCCATAGACGGAAAACAAGGCCGGGGAGCGAACGGGGAGGGGACGGAAGGAGATCTCCCACACCGAAAGGGATCAGTTCCATTAATCAAGTGTCTGCTAGTCGACTGATCAAATCCTTCAGAATGACATACTCTCGCGCTCTTTAAACATCAAACGGGTGAAAACGTATTGCCTGACTGCTATTGGCCTGCACCACAAAAGGCGAAGTAGACACCCTTCATTTCTGCATCAAGCTACTCTCTCAAAGGCATGAGAGAGGGAGTGTTTTCAAACAAAACTGACCCTCTCCAATGGCTTTGGCTGCTTGTCGGTCATGAAAGGGACGGCTTTTGTTTGGGGGGGATTCGCACTTTCTCAACACAATTTCTATTTTACGCCGAGAGGAGAGGTGAGCGGACCGAATCGCTAATGCAACTGGAACGTTCCCATTTGTCGAAGTGAAGACGTTTCTCGAAAGTGGAGATCATTTCGATTTTCACACTTAAACATTTCAATTATCGAACAACAGAAACCTAGTTGAATTTGATTACTTTTCTTTCCCTTTCTTCTTTTTTTGGTTCACATATGCTCAAAGATTTTTCACCGTTCACGAAGCAAAAAGCAAATAGGGAGAAATTTGTTCCTCTTTGCGTGCACAGTATGTGTCCCACTCATCACAGAGGTTGAATCGAATGGGACAGAGAAAGCAATTTGTCTCATGCAGTTTGGTGTTGTGTTCCACTCCCCAGTCCTGCTGCTTCAGCACAGAAGAACAGAAGAAACATGCTGAGTTAACAGACCTGACCTGATTGGGGTTTAATTCCACAAATCTCCCAATTCGTTTAGGACTGTAAGAAAATAGACTGAGAGAATAGTACAGCTAGTTTCTGCCAATAGGGCGAAAGTTGTATTTTGACCTTAAAATGCACTTTCATTCAGTGTTTAGTCACCATTTAATCACCCTCGTGTATTTCAAGACCTCTATGACTATTCTCATAAACACCAAAATGGAAAATGCTTTCAAGCTTAAAAAGAAAGTTCCCCCAACCATTAAAATTGGGTCATTAATTCCTCACCCTCATGTCGTTCCAAAGCCTGTAAGACCTTTGTTCATCTTCAGAACACAAATAAAGACCTTTTTGATGAAATCTGAGAGATTTCTGTCCCTCCATAGACAGCTACGCAACTTTGCGTACCACTTTGATGCTTCAAAAAGTTCATTAAGAGATTGTAAAATTAATCCATATTAATCGAGCGGTTTAGTAAAAAAAATGTGTACATTTGGACTAAAACATTGATCTTTAAACATTTAAACATTGATCAGTGGACATAAACAGAAACTCCACCGAACTTGCTTGACATGCAAGAATGAACCTCATTGGTTCTTGCTGACGCTCAAACGTGCTGCGTAACACGAGAATTAACCTCATTGGTTCTTGGAGAATGAACCTCATTGGTTCTTGGAGAATGAACCTCATTGGTTCTTGGAGAATGAACCTCATTGATTCTTGGAGAATGAACCTCATTGATTCTTGGAGAATGAACCTCATTGGTTCTTGGAGAATGAACCTCATTGGTTCTTGGAGAATGAACCTCATTGATTCTTGGAGAATGAACCTCATTGGTTCTTGCTGAAGCTCAAACGTGCTGCGTAACACGAGAATGAACCTCATTGGTTCTTGGAGAATGAACCTCATTGGTTCTTGGAGAATGAACCTCATTGGTTCTTGCTGAAGCTCAAACGTGCTGCGTAACACGAGAATTAACCTCATTGGTTCTTGGAGAATGAACCTCATTGGTTCTTGGAGAATGAACCTCATTGATTCTTGGAGAATGAACCTCATTGGTTCTTGCTGAAGCTCAAACGTGCTGCGTAACACGAGAATGAACCTCATTGGTTCTTGGAGAATGAACCTCATTGGTTCTTGGAGAATGAACCTCATTGGTTCTTGCTGAAGCTCAAACGTGCTGCGTAACACAAGAATGAACCTCATTGGTTCTTGGAGAATGAACCTCATTGGTTCTTGGAGAATGAACCTCATTGGTTCTTGCTGAAGCTCAAACGTGCTGCGTAACACGAGAATGAACCTCATTGGTTCTTGGAGAATGAACCTCATTGGTTCTTGGAGAATGAACCTCATTGGTTCTTGCTGAAGCTCAAACGTGCTGCGTAACACGAGAATGAACCTCATTGGTTCTTGGAGAATGAACCTCATTGGTTCTTGGAGAATGAACCTCATTGGTTCTTGGAGAATGAACCTCATTGGTTCTTGGAGAATGAACCTCATTGGTTCTTGGAGAATGAACCTCATTGGTTCTTGGAGAATGAACCTCATTGGTTCTTGGAGAATGAACCTCATTGGTTCTTGCTGAAGCTCAAATGTACTGCTTAACACGAGAATGAACCTCATTGGTTCTTGCTGAAGCTGACATGAGAGTGAGTATTAATGAACTCTTGGGTGATCTCTTTTAAAAAAGAGCCTTAAAAAGTGTTCCAGATAACTTATGCGCTCCTTTCAGATATTCTGAAGTCATACGATTGATTTGTGCGTGGACCAATATTTAAGTCGTTATTCACTCACTTGTTAACCGTCCCTCCCCATGAGCTGTTAACCAGTGCAATCAGATATTGGGGCAGGAAGGCAGGAACTGTAATTTGTGAACAAATCATTGAGACCGGTATTCATAAATCGATTAACTGAAGATATCTGTTTAAAAGGAATGACATCACCTACTTCACTCATGTACGTGCCAAGGAGAGCTAGAGCAGATGTCAAGTTTTTTAATGAATAACAACTTAAATTTTAATCTGTTCATAAGACAAAGCTGTCATATGACTGAAGTCTCTTTTATGATACAGCTGTATTCACGTCCATTATATATTAAAGGAACACTCCAATTTAAAAAAAAAGGCTCATTTTCCAACTCCCCTAGAGTTAAAAAGACGAGTTTTACTATTTTCAAATCCATTCAGCCGAACTCTGGGTCTGGCGGTTGCACTTTTAGCATAGCTTAGCATAGATCATTGAATCTGATTAGACCGTTAGCATCTCACTCAAAAAATGACCACTTTTGATATTTTTCCTATTTAAAACTTGACTCTTCTGTAGTTAGGAAGAAAGGAACTTTGAGCCGTCCCATGAGTGCAGCGGCGCAATGATATTACACAGCGCCTGAAAATAGGCTAACTTCCGTCATCATAACCAACGTGACAATCTGCTTACACAGAAAGTGTGCTGGGGACTATTTTCAGGAGCTGTGTAATATCACTGCGCCGCTGCACTCATGGGTTCCTTGATTATTACGCAGGAATGAGAGTATAGTTCCTAGCCATATCGGTCTAGAATATCACAACTTTTCATTTTCCATCGGTCTTAGTACACGATGTAACTACAGAAGAGTCAAGTTTTAAATAGGAAAAATATCGAAACTCTTAGGTTATTTTTGAGCGAGATGCTAACGGTCTAATCAGATTCAATGATCTATGCTAAGCTATGCTAAAAGTGCTACCGCTAGACCCGAAGATCGGCTGAATGGATTTGAAAATGGTAAAACTCAACTGTTTAACTCTAGGGGAGTCGGAAAATGAGCCTATTTTCAAAAAAAGTGGAGTGTTCCTTTAAGGCAGGGGTTTTCAAACTGGGGTCCTCCAGAAGGTTCTAAGGGGTCCCCTGAAAATTTCAGAGAATAAAAAAAGACAAAGTAAAGATAGATAAAGTCTACCAAACATTTCAACTGTTTCAGTTCTAAATGTGTATCTCCCTCTCTTGCTGTATACATACTTTCCAGAACTGAATAAGTTTGCTTTGTATCTTTAGTGAGTTTTTCTCACTATAGTCCCCTTTATCTTGTTCTCTGTGGTTGTAAGGCAGTATTTTTAACACAGTATGTACGCTGCTTACATACATTTATTTTGAAAGTTTTTTATACAAATAATTTTTAATTGAAAATGTTCTTCTTCAGGTTTATACATCCAACATTAAGTATAGCCTATTTAAGTTGGGAAACAATATGTTGAATTTATAATGTCACTAACTATTTATCTAACAATTTAAATATTTTTCCATACATAAAAATATATCGATGGATTTTAGGAAGGGGGTCCCTCATAAACTGTTCATCATATTTGGGGGTCCTTGGCATCAGAAAGTTTGAAAACCCCTGCTTTAAGGAATAGACAGAATATTCATCAAAACTCACTATTTGAGTACAAAAAAAATAATGCCGAAAAATAAACATAAAACACATGTCCCCATAGACTTCCATTGTAAGTGCATAACTGTCATTCAGCTGCTCCTCAGAAATGTGCAATGCATTTTATTGGAACATGTTCCTAAAACAAGTCCAAATTTACCCTTTTCAGATTTCTGACCACCCACATGCAAACCATGACCTTGGAATCAAAGACTAGTCACTTGTTCATTTAATGATTAATTCTCACTGTACCCCCTGCCAGGTAGCGGGTCATGCTGAGTGACCCTGGTCAGGGCCCAAAAGAGGCCACGCTTCAGCCCTCCATGGGGTGTCAGGGTGTCCCTGCAAAGGGCTATTCCAGCTCATGCTGACCCTTAAACTGTGCCTTAATCTTCAGCACAGGAGGATGGATGGAGACTGCACTAATCTTCCTAAAGAGAGAGATAGAGACGGGAAAAAACAAGGAGCCAACGTAAAAAAAGAGACATGTCTTCAGTGTCACATGAGCTATCAGAATGTGCTGTTTTTGCGGATTAATAGTTGCAAAAGAACAGCATTTATTTCAACTTTTGTAACATAAATGTCTTTACAGTCACTTTTGATCTATTGCATTTATAATGCATTAAATATTTAGTTGTTTTGAAATTAAAAAAATACAAATTCATAATTAAGATATGAATAATAATGATAATAATAATTTTTATTTTCAACCGAGCTTGCACATCCATAAAACACAATTCTAATATTTTAGCTTACTGTAAGCTACTCAAAGTCCTGTTATTTAGTTTGACTGTCACACATTCGACCTCACCTGACCTCACTGAGACATTTTGCATCTCACAACAGCCAACAGGAATTGTGTTGATAGACCGTTTTCCTTCACAGATTCCAAAGTGGAACAAATGATAGGATAAACATTTATCCAACACCGATTAGATAGTAAATTCTCAGGGCTGGAGTCGGGGGTGAAGGGTGGGCTTGTGGAGCACGGAGCTGGAGAATAGAAGGCCAGGGGTGTGAGGGCAAAAGTTCTGCTTGAATGGATCACAAAGCAGGATCTAGAGTTCCCCTCCTCGTCCCTCCCCCTCTCCCGCGAGCCTCGGCTGCACCCACACCCATACTCTGGGCCGCTCTTACACCTCTCCGGCTCTGCATCCCCCTTTTGCTTTCTTTCTCTCTCTCTCTCGTTCTTACTCTCTTTGTATGTCCAGCTGGCTGCCCTACAAAGCCTCCAGCTCAGACTCCCAATGAGCCCTGCTCCCTTCGATGCTTTGTTCTTCCGTTTTTCCCACTCCCTGGAGAGAGAGAGAGAGAGTCACTACCAGCACGGACAACAAGAAGGAATAAGGAAAATGACATGGGGAAACACGGGAAGAAATAGAAAAGAAACGTCAAGTGTCATTGCAGTCAGCGCGGTACATTAGCGAATTGCTAGTCATTTCAATTGCAACTTCTTTTCTATTGTCCCTATAATAACTAAAACATTGATGATCATAAACGGGGCAATATTTACATGACCTCAAACTGATTATCTTTTGGAAACACATTGGTTTTTCGAAGAGCACACCTTTCAAAATGATTCTTTCCTGAGAAAATGAAGCGTCTTTTGTATTTTATCGCATCACATGTATAAGATGGCGTTCGGTGTGTCTGTGATCCTTCGGTTTGATTACACAAACCATTTCATGTACCAGTCCATCCGTCCGGTTCCCTGTTTCTCAAGCTCTGGTAGATCTTCGCCGATCAGCAAGCAGAAAGGCCTCAGTGTTGCGATGTGGGCCGGAACTAATAGGATTGGATTTGATTCATTAGATTCTCTTTCATCGCACTGGTTGGAATTTCACTGCACGTCCTGCTGGACTCCCCACTTTTAAATAAGGATCGCACGAAAACCTCAGGGGTGAGAGCTAGCGCAACCGAGACACTGCCTCGCCTCGCTTCTTGCTCACATTCCCACAATCTCCCTGTATAAGAACCTCCGGATATATGAGTGTGTGGGATGAGTTCCAGGATATTCCACATTTTTCAGCTGGGCCACTTACTCAACTGGCTTTGTCATGGACAAACTTGTAGGACTATTATTGTCATGTTTGGTTCGACTTTTTTTTTGACATTGATGTTTTACATCAGGTTTGGAGCTTGTTATTTATGGTCTTCATGCTGTAAGGATCACAGCACACGTCTATGAAAATAATAAGCAATATATTGATTGACATCCATCTCCCTTGTGAAGTTTGCCTCCCAGAGAGATTTATGAAAATGAAAGTAAACGTCTGAGGCAACAAAGGGCCCACACAGAGTATTCGCCTTGTTAAGAACAAAATAATCAACTTGCACAGCTTGAAGCTTTGTTGGACCGCCCAACTTTGCTCCCTGCGTCTTTGTGGTATTGTGTCGAGAGTGAGACAGTGTCTTAAAGAATGCTTCCATAAGGGCTAAATTAGCATGTCAATATGGGACCAAGAAAATTTAATTTGTCTGGTTTGAGCTGTGAATGAGTGAAATTTGAGTTTGCCGATTACCAATTAATGGACTGGAGTATTAGAATTGGTGATTTGGTGCAGTGAAGACGCACTGATTATGACTTGTGAGTGTAAAATGTATGCCGTTGTGATGCACTTGGACAGACTTGGTCATTTATATGTCCAAATCATCCAATCACCCCATTCCTGATCATTTGATTCATATTACTAAATAATATTACACTACAAATAAATTAAAGATTCATCTTGGATTGTCAAATTTCACTCTCAACCAGTAGGATTTCAGGAAGCATTTTCCTCAGTCAGTCGTGGAAAAACTTTGTGTTTGCTCACAAAGAACTCAATAGTTTTAGGAGCGAATGCGAAGTTTCTTGGGAGGATGCAAACATTTGTGAAACATGTCCCTTTAGGAGCTCAGTAGTATAATAACACCATAAAATGAAATTAGGGATGCACTGATATTGGCCAATAACTTTTGAAATTTTGATCAATTATGAGAGTCTGATGACACAAGGCTCACCATTGAAACACCATGACCCAAACACTTCAACATAAATCAAACATATACAATACAATAGACTAGTTTGAACCAGTGTAAGATTCCTTAACTTTAAAAATATATATTTTACACTCCCTTCTTTAAAATGTCATGGCGTTCATCTGTGTACTCTCCAGTTCAAAAAAGTAGGGCAGGGTGAAAAAAATCTAATTTTCTCCAACTTCAAAACCGTCGGACATTGTTGTTTTACCTTTTAGTTTTGAAACTTACCCATACCACCACACCTGTCCCAAACTTTACCCTTCACACCATCACACCTGTCCCAAACTTTACCCTTAAACTTACCCACACCACCACACCTGTCCCTAACTTTACCCTTAAACTTACTCATACCACACCTGTCCCTAACTTTACCCTTAAACTTACCCACACCACCACACCTGTCCCTAACTTTACCCTTTAACTTACCCATACCACCACACCTGTCCCTAACTTTACCCTTAAACTTACCCATCCCACCACACCTGCCCCTAACTTTACCCTTAAACTTACCCACACCACCACACCTGTCGCTAACTTAACCCTTAAACTTACCCACACCACCACACCTGCCCCTAACTTTACCCTTAAACTTACCAACACCATCACACCTGTCCCTAACTTTACCCTTAAACTTACCCACACCACCACACCTGTCCCTAACTTTACCCTTTAACTTACCCACACCACCACACCTGTCCCTAACTTTACCCTTAAACTTACCCACACCACCACACCTGTCCCTAACTTTACCCTTTAACTTACCCACACCACCACACCTGTCCCTAACTTTACCCTTTAACTTACCCACACCACCACACCTGTCCCTAACTTTACCCTTTAACTTACCCACACCACCACACCTGTCGCTAACTTTACCCTTAAACTTACCCACACCACCACACCTGTCGCTAACTTTACCCGTAAACTTACCCACACCACCACACCTGTCGCTAACTTTACCCTTTAACTTACCCACACCACCACACCTGTCCCTAACTTTACCCTTAAACTTACCCACACCACCACACCTGTCCCTAACTTTACCCTTAAACTTACCCATACCACCGCACCTGTCCCTAACTTTACCCTTATACTGACCCACACCACCACACCTGTCCCTAACTTTACCCTTTAACTTACCCATACCACCACATCTGTCCCTACCTTTACCCTTAAACTTACCCACACCACCACACCTGCCCCTAACTTTACCCTTAAACTTACCAACACCATCACACCTGTCCCTAACTTTACCCTTTAACTTACCCACACCACCACACCTGTCGCTAACTTAACCCTTTAACTTACCCACACCACCACACCTGTCCCTAACTTTACCCTTAAACTTACCCACACCACCACACCTGTCCCTAACTTTACCCTGAAACTTACCCATACACCAAACCTGTCCCTAAATTTATCCTTAAACTTACCCACACACCTGTCGCTAACTTTACCCTTAAACTTACCCACACCACCACACCTGTCGCTAACTTAACCCTTTAACTTACCCACACCACCACACCTGTCGCTAACTTTACCCTTAAACTTACCGACACCACCACACCTGTCCCTAACTTTACCCTTAAACTTACCCACACCACCACACCTGTCCCTAACTTTACCCTGAAACTTACCCATACACCAAACCTGTCCCTAACTTTACCCTGAAACTTACCCATACACCACACCTGTCCCTAACTTTACCCTTAAACTTACCCACACCACACACCTGTCCCTAACTTTACCCTTAAACTTACCCACACCACCACACCTGTCGCTAACTTTACCCTTAAACTTACCCACACCACCACACCTGTCGCTAACTTTACCCTTAAACTTACCCACACCACCACACCTGTCGCTAACTTTACCCTTAAACTTACCCACACCACCACACCTGACCCTAACTTTACCCTTTAACTTACCCACACCACCACACCTGTCCCTAACTTTACCCTTTAACTTACCCACACCACCACACCTGTCCCTAACTTTACCCTTAAACTTACCCACACCACCACACCTGTCGCTAACTTAACCCTTTAACTTACCCACACCACCACACCTGTCCCTAACTTTACCCTGAAACTTACCCATACACCAAACCTGTCCCTAACTTTACCCTTTAACTTACCCACACCACCACACCTGTCCCTAACTTTACCCTTAAACTTACCCACACCACCACACCTGTCCCTAACTTTACCCTTAAACTTACCCACACCACCACACCTGTCCCTAACTTTACCCTGAAACTTACCCATACACCAAACCTGTCCCTAACTTTACCCTTAAACTTACCCACACCACCACACCTGTCCCTAACTTTACCCTTATACTGACCCACACCACCACACCTGTCCCTAACTTTACCCTTAAACTTACCCACACCACCACACCTGTCGTTAACTTTACCCTTAAACTTACCCACACCACCACACCTGTCCCTAACTTTACCCTTATACTGACCCACACCACCACACCTGTCCCTAACTTTACCCTTAAACTTACCCACACCACCACACCTGTCGTTAACTTTACCCTTAAACTTACCCACACCACCACACCTGTCGCTAACTTTACCCTTAAACTTACCCACACCACCACACCTGTCGCTAACTTTACCCTTAAACTTACCTACACCACCACACCTGTCCCTAACTTTACCCTTTAACTTACCCACACCACCACACCTGTCCCTAACTTTACCCTTTAACTTACCCACACCACCACACCTGTCCCTAACTTTACCCTTAAACTTACCCACACCACCACACCTGTCCCTAACTTTACCATTAAACTTACCCACACCACCACACCTGTCCCTAACTTTACCCTTAAACTTACCCACACCACCACACCTGTCCCTAACTTTACCCTTAAACTTACCCACACCACCACACCTGTCGCTAACTTTACCCTTAAACTTACCCATACCACCACACCTGTCCCTAACTTTACCCTTAAACTTACCCACACCACCACACCTGTCCCTAACTTTACCCTTAAACTTACCCACACCACCACACCTGTCCCTAACTTTACCCATAAACTTACCCACACCACCACACCTGTCGCTAACTTTACCCTTAAACTTACCCATACCACCACACCTGTCCCTAACTTTACCCTTTAACTTACCCACACCACCACACCTGTCGCTAACTTTACCCTTAAACTTACCCACACCACCACACCTGTCCCTAACTTTACCCTTTAACTTACCCACACCACCACACCTGTCGCTAACTTTACCCTTAAACTTACCCACACCACCACACCTGTCCCTAACTTTACCCTAAAAAAAAAAAGAAGGCCGCATGCGCGTTCATTGTTTCAGCTGGAAAAATGGATTTAATTTAGGGCTGTCAAAAGATTAATCGCGATTAATCGCATCAAAAATAAAAGTTTGTGTTTACATAATATATGTGTGTGTACTCTGTTAATTATTATTTATATATAAATACACACACAAGCATGTATATATTTAAGAAAAAAATATTATTTTTATATATAAAACATGTATATATATTATATATTATATAAATGTATATACAGTATATACATGCAAATATTTATTAAATATATACATGAATGTGTGTTTATTTATATATAAATAATAATTAACAGAGTACACACACACATATATTATGTAAACACACACTTTTATTTTGGATGCGATTAATCTTTTGACAGCCCTAATTTAATTATAATATTCTTTATCTGACTCCATTTATCATAGTTGTCGAATTTAGAAGAGAATCCCAACTGGTTGTTTGGTCATTTATATTTGATAGTTAATCATTCATTTAATCATTCCGTTTTAACCCTTTGTTGCAATTATAACGTTCCATATTGGAGATAGTTAATACTTACAGATGAATTCAGAAAGGATCAAAATGTAACAATCAAGTAAATGTAAAATGTCAATTACATAATAGACAGAAATCTCTTTTAAAAGGAAACACAAATTCTAATCATGGTTACACTAAAAATAGTTTCAAATAGAAGTAAACTTAAACCCTTAATTGTACTCAGTAGGCCTATGCATATAATGTTACCTGTGAGAGAGAGAGAGAGAGAGAGAGAGAGAGAGAGAGAGAGAGAGAGAGAGAGAGAGAGAGAGAGCAAAAGAGCAGCTCTCTCTAGAGAAAGGCCGCAAATCCAAAAAGAAAGAGCTACATTTGGGATCTTCTTTTATCCTCCTCCCTGATGTCACCAAACTCAAATAGGACTCAAATAATGACCAATCAGACCCAAACGTGATAAGTTTGAAACTAACCAATCAGACGAAACTTCTCCCACTGTACCAAAGATGTGAAAAGCATTTGGCCGGCAAGCCATTCCTTTGTCCTTAGAAATTCCAACTGGCCCTTCTGATGAGGTTAAGGGGGGAGGGGGTTGAGTCAATTTAAAGAGTCACATCTTTTAACAGTAAAGCAGATGTCTTTTGTTGTATTTCAATTATCTTTGGTTATTTTCAACCTTACACACGTTACGCCCAAAACACACCCATGACTCATTTAGAGACTAGGCAAAACCCTTTTGGACCATGTGCCGGGCACGCCGACCATTTTTCCCGTTGTTAAACTAGCAAAAGTGTATTCGGACACGCCCTAAGTGCACCTGCGCCATGAGCTTTAGACCATGCGCTCAGATCGTTAAAATAGGGTCCATTGACTCACTGATCCAGTCACAGCTTAAAGGGTTAGTTCACCAAAAAATGAAAATTCTGTCATTAATTACTCACCCTCATTTCGTTCGACACCCGTAAGACCTCCGTTCATCTTCAGAACACAAATGAAGATATTTTAGTTGAAAGCTGATGCTGAGAAAGGCTTCAGATAGGCCTCCATTTGCATTCAGTACATTTACACTCACAAGACCCATAAAAGGCACTAAAAACGTCGTTACAAAGTCCATCTCACCACAGTGGCTCTACAATAATTTTACGATGCAACGACAATAGTTTTTGTGCGCAAAAAAAATCAAAATAACACCTTTATCCAACTTGTTCTTGTCTTCCGTGTGTGCCTCCACGACGCATGCGCGAGAATATGACGTAGCGCCGGCGTTCAGGAATCCATGAAATGCACACTTAAGTCCCATTTTGAGAACTACGCCGAGACCTAAAGCACGATCAATGTAGAATCCAACAGCTTAGACACGCGCGTCTTCCTCTGCTTGTAAACAAATCGCTTCTGGGTCATGTGTCCGAACGCCGGATCTCCGCCATATTCTCGCGCATGCGTCGTGGAGGCACACACAGAGGACAAGAACAAGTTGGATAAAGGTGTTATTTAGATTTTTTTTTGCGCACAAAAACTATTGTCGTCGCATCGTTAAATTATTGTAGAGCCACTGTGGTGAGATAGACTTTGTAACGATGTTTTAAGTGCCTTTTATGGGTCTTGTGAGTGTAAATGTACTGAATGCCAATGGAGGCCTGTCTGAAGCCTTTCTCAGCATCAGCTTTCAACAAAAATATCTTCATTTGTCTTACGGGTGTCGAACGACATGAGGGTGAGTAATTAATGACAGAATTTTCATTTTTGGGTGAACTAACCCTTTAATACTCAGTTTCATACCCAGGGTTATGGATTTTTGAAAAATGCTAATCCTAACTTTGAGTAATAGTAATAGTGATGCTTCCTTAGCAAACACCACTAATTGAAGAAATTAACAGGAACTGGAAGTTTGAAATAAAAATAAATTGTATTTTTTTTAACAGTAATACACAAAATGACGAAATTGCAACATACAGGAAGCATTACACAACTAACATTTAAACTGTACATCAAAAACTTTACCCAACCAGACCCTCGTAAAAACGCTCACAGTGCACATGATGCACTCTACGTTGCGTCTTAGAGAGATGTGGACGTCTCTGATTTGGACAGGAAGACAAAAGCCCTGGAACCTGCTGCTGTCCTCTCATCTCAAGCGGGGCTCGCTGATCTGCGGCGCTGCCAGGTTGGCTGCCCTGCTTTGGGATATCTGTAGGAGTTTGGCACACGAAGCCTCACAGTCTAGTGTGTTCTCAGGGGCTTGGCATACACGGGCTCCAGGAAATGTAAGGGCAGCAACATGAACAGGGCTGCCAAGAAGACCACACTCACCAAGGACAGGAGCACGTACCGGCCGATGAAGAACATATCCACTATCTGAAAAACATCACAGGCTTACGGCGTGAATTATTTAACATATTATACAGTTACTGGAAAGTAATTAAAGCCAGGAGGGCTCTGATGTTTCCATTTATATTTTTAATTAACATGAAATCCATTTAGTATGTTCTGCTTTTCTCCACTAGAGGTCAGCAGGGTTCTTTTAACCAATTCTGACTTCAACCCACTAGACTCACTAGAGCATTTAAAGGGACAGTTCACCCAAAAATGAACATTCTGTCATCCTTTACTCACACTTGAGTTGTTCCTGTATGAGTTTCTGTTGAACACAAAGGAAGATATTTGGAAGAATGTTGGCAACCAAACAGATCTTGGGCCCCACTGACCACCATACCAAAAAAATAAAAGCCTATGGTAGTCAATGGGGCTCAAGATCTGCTTGGTTACAACAGGGTTCCCACACCTTGGTTAACTTCAAATTTAAGGACCTTTCAAAGACTTTCCAGGTCCAATACCCTCAAATTCAAGCACGTGTGGGGACACATTTCAAGTGAGAGTAAGGTTACATATACATTGTTACAGTTTTCAATTTGCATTTATTTTTGGCCATATGACAGAGGTCTGATATTCTATTTGTCGGCTTTCTGTTTTGCATAAAGCTGAAGAATATTCGGCACATCCTACACTGTTTTCTACAATGATCTGATATTAACTTTTGCATGGATTTTATTGAAAAGAGCTTAGGCTTGTGTAACCATTAGTTTTTTAGATATATGAATATGCTTTTAAGTTTTTCTTGCCTCATGGGTTTACATTATCTTAACAAGCAAAGCAATTCAACATTACTTTAAATAAAATATTTGGGCAACAGATTATCACAAATGTTTATTGAACACAATATACGTACTGTCATTGACTGAGCATTTGGGTTCGGTGTAAGCATTGAAAACGTTGAGGTACCATCGTAGTAGTTTCGTGCGTGAACGTCATGGCATCGTAAAACACAAAGTACCTCACGCGGGAAAAACGTAACGCGTAAATGCTCGTAAGTAACGTAACTCAAGCCAGCTAGTATGCACGGGCCACGAAGTGTTGGCGAAATAACACATTAGCGGACCGAAGGGAATAATATGGCATTTTTTCTAGTAAACTTCTTACACAAAATGAATTCAAGCACTTTCAGGCTTTGACATTTTCTTCTTTTTTTTCAGATTCACAAACTTTCAAGGATTTCAAGGACCCGTGGGAACCTGGTTACAAACATTCTTTCAAATATCTTCCTTTGTGTTCAGCAGAACAAAGACATTTATACAGGTTTGGAACAACTTAAGAGTGAGTAAATGATGACAGAATTTTTACTTTTGGGTGAACTGTCCCTTTAACACAGCACAAGACACTAATGAAAGTGCCAAAATGATTTTGAGAATAGTGTGAAACTAAAAACCGGTTTAAACACTGATTATAATAATAAATATTAGAAGGATTAAAGGGATAGTTCACCCAAAAATGAAAATTAGCCCATAATTTACTCACCCTCAAGTCATCATAGGTGTATATGACATTTTTCTTTCAGATGAATAAAATCTTGAGTTATATTTCAAAAGTTCAGGCTAATCCAAGCATTAGAATTGGATTCATAGTTGCTCTGTTTTTGAAGTCCATAAAAAGTGCATCTGCCCATCATATAACTGCTCCACACAGCTCTGGGGTGTTAATAAAGGCCTTCTGAAGTGAATCAACGCGTTTGTGTAAGAAAAATATCCATATTTAAAACTTTATCAAGTAAACTTTCAACCGACCGCATTCCATGGAAAAGTGTTGAATGTTGAAAGTGAAACTCAAGATGCGTACGTGGCGTCATGACGAGCGGACCTGGTCGCGTTAGTCTTTCCATCGGCAGGGGAACTTTCAACACTTTCTCCATAAATTGAACAGGGAAGACCGTCGGTCGAAAGTTTACTTGATAAAGTTTTAAATAAGGATATTTTTCTTATACAAACGCGTTGATTCACTTCAGAAGGCCTTTATTAACACCCCAGAGCTGTGTGGAGCAGTTATATGATGGGCAGATGCACTTTTTACGGACTTCAAAAACAGAGCAACTATGAATCCAATTCTAATGCTTGGATTAGCCTGAACTTTTGTAATATAACTCAAGATTTTATTCATCTGAAAGAAGAATGTCATATACACCTAGGATGACTTGAGGGAGAGTAAATTATGGGCTAATTTTCATTTTTGGGTGAACTATCTCTTTAATGAAGGACAGCGGAGTACTGGCTGCTAATTTTCAACTTCGTCATAACAGGCATAAATTACATTTTATAGGCTATTAAAATAGAAAACTAGAAATATAAAACATTTAATGCATGATAAAATACTTCTTTATATTTAATATACAGTATAAGACATAAAATGTTGATATATAGATATGACTATTAATATTTATGTATCAGGGCTTACCCTTATTTGAGCAACTACAACTTCGTTCTTGCTATTATTTCTTACTCTGCTGTCTGTTTTTCCCTCCATGTTAGAATTAAATGTGAACAGGGTGATAGTGTTGAATACTAATGACACTCTGTGTCCCTACGGACCTGAACTAGAGTACGAGGCCTAAATCATGGGAGAGGCCACAACCTACATTAAACTACAGACAGAGAGATGTCTTTGTGTGTGTGTATGCATGTGTATGTGGGAGGGAGCTCTGTCTCCAGCGAATGCAGTGTTCTCTCGTTTAACGCATCTCACTTTCTAATTTGCCAATTAGCCAGCTAGCGAAGCACAGAGCAGAGGCCATGTTTTATTAATGTGGCATCAAATGTGCGGCAGTGAGCTCCTGTTTGGGGCCGGCCTAATTGGCACTGTGATATTATTCCTTTGTACAACAGCGAAGGGTTACCCATTTCTCATACAACACACTGTCACCTGTCAAGAAAAAACTGTTATCTGGTCATACCCGCTGCAAGCAAATCAGCAATGGGTGTAACACGGATTTGGCATTATGCACAAATCAGAGTCTAGCACAATGAGCGGTAGGCCTACTACACGCATGCTTATAATACTAACTAAGACAGAGACTTAGTTGCAACTGTGGGACAATGATGGAGACTGTATCAGGTTTTGTTTTTCAATTTATGTTCCAATTTAGGCAACTATCAGACCTTATAATGCAATAGGTGCAGAAAATGTAACACCTCAAACCTGATTTGTAAATCTGAGTCATTACAGGAATGAACTGCGACATCTCAAACAAATGTAATCTTTTTCAAGCTGAGAGCAGGGGGTAATATAATAATTTTAGGGAATGCTAGATTCAGTCAACATGTCTCTGCTATTGAAGACTGAAAGGTAAATGGTTTTTTGTTTGTGCAGACAGGAGGGTGACTTGGCAGCTCAGAGCGCTGGTTTTTGGCAAAGGCAGACTTTGGGAAAAGGCTGTGGTGTTTGTGCTCGTCTGCTGTTGAGGAGAGATAAACGAGCACATGTCTTTGTCAAATATAACAACTCACGCACAGAGCTGTACTGTGCACCTAACACTGAATATCAGAATTCAATACGTTTACAAAACAGTTACCAAATCACTTGTACGTGGATAATTCAGGAAACATTATACAGCCACGTTATTAGGTACATCTGTTCAATGCAAATCTCCTAATCAGCCTGCATTTAGGACATGGGCTGCGTCTGCGAATTTATCAGGCAATAGCCCTATTTGCACGGGATTAGTATTACCTGGTGACCTCTTGTAATCTGTAATAATTGTGGAGGTTGTCTGTGATCTTAATCCTGAGCGAATCGTAAGGCCCTGTCCACACGAACACAGGTATTTTCAAAACCGCAGCTTTTTTTTTTTTGTCCACACGCAAACGCTGTATCTGGTCACTGAAACCCGACTTTTTTGAAAACTCTGGCCAGGGTGAAGATTTTTAGAAACTCTGGTTACAGCGTTGTCGTGTAGACAGTGAAACCGGAGATTTCGGCTTGTTAAGTCGAAGTTAGTGTTAGACCGATATATCGGCCGGCCGATATATCGGGACGATATTTGCGATTTTTAAGTGTATCGGCATCGGCCGATACAAGGCTGCTGCGTTCAACGATATTTTTTTCCCTGCATTATTTACAGACAGGCGTCCACAGGGCAGCTCTCACCGTCTTCAAACTCTCTTGCTCTCCCTCTCTCGCGCATATTAATCAAAATCAATTGAGAATTGACACGATGGTAAAAGGTCGAAAGACTGAAGTTTCACGTGGAGCATTGGGAGATTTTTTCCTGAATTACCGCTGGTGTTGCTCTACAAGAGATTAAGTTAAGTGCACCTACACTCTAGAAAATGCTGGGTTAAAAATAACCCAAGTTGGGTTGAAAATGGACTAACCCATTAATTGGGTTGTTTTAACCCAGCGATTGGGTTGTTTTAAGCAAACATTTAACCCCACCGCTGGGTCAAAACAACCCAATTGCTGGGTTAGTCCATATTCAACCCAACTTGGGTTCTTTTTAACCCAGCATTTTTTAGAGTGTAACCATTAAATGACTAGGTTGTAAATAGTTTTAAAATGAAGTATAGTACAGTCAGTGTGCACTTTATTATGCTGCTTGCTTGTTGATACTGTGTGCAAAAGTGTAATTTTTTTATTTATGTTTAAATATTTATTTTCAGAATTTATTTTCACCACTGAACTCTTTTTTTTCTTGTTCTACATCACCTGTTTTTACTATTTGTTAAATATTGTTTTTTTTAGTTCAATAAATGTTCCTTTTATCTTAGCTCTAAAGAGCACGTTCTACGAGCGAAGTTACGATCATTCGCAGCAATTCCACGTGTGTTTCCCAAAAATGTACTTAACATGAACGCGCGAGAACGTGCTCTAAGTGCTACTTAAGAGTTGCTGTCCATTTGCGAAGTGCTGAAATATAACCTAATAATTGTCATCTGATGTGGATTAGCAATCAAAACACGTCTATATAAAGCAACTACCTACAGGCTGAGGCACTGACAAAATGGCTGAAAAAAAAAAAACAAGAAAAGATACCTTTCAAAAAGACTAAATAAATATCCTCATTTAATTCAGATGTGTATTTATAATTTTTTTGTTTGTTACCTGCCCTCATAAAAAATAAAAATAAAATCCAGTGATCACAAAGTCAGTTTCCACAAAAATATTAAACAGCAGAACTGTTTTTTTTTAATCAACATGGATAATAACGAGAATATTAAAATTAAAATAATAATAAACAAAAGTGTACAATAAAGTACAATCAAAACCTTATAGTATTATCACAATGCACTTGAATAAAGTTAAAGGTGTAATCTGTTGTCCTGTAGGTGACCTCATAACTCTGTCTTCTTACGATACACTTAGAGCTTTACGATTACTCCAGAGCACTCGTAGATCTACGATCATTTTCAAGTGCTACTTATGTTAAGATGCTTTTGGGAAACAGACCATAATATTAAGATCACTCGTACGATCGTTTTTACGATCAACTTAGGCTTACGATTTTCAGTTTCGCTCAAGGTAATTAAAGCAACAGTTTTTCTATAATGGAAGAATATAAAGAATGTTTTTTGGGGTTAACCTCTTAACTGTCACCATCCCGCTTGCAGGACACCTGGCACTCTTTTTTTGAAGACTCAAAAATTCATCCTGTGAAATTGGACGTTGTGTTACCATGGAAATGGTACTTTAAATTCTTCTAGCGGGCTCCTCCCCTAGTGGGCGGTTTCATGTTTCATATTACAACATGTATTTTAACTACTGTATAATCAAAATCTTTTCCAATCTTGACAAAACACATATCGTCGGAAAGGTCTGAGTCTCAAGGTTCCATATTTGGTGACTGTTTTGTGATGGAAGTGACATTTGGACAGAAATTTACAGGAAAATGCATCAAAATGGAATGGAATTTCAATGACACCCGGTGGCTATTTGTTGTACAGCGCCTAAACAAAATCTCATGGGAACTTCAATTTTTGTGATATCAACTTCAAATTTGGAACACAACTTGGTTAGACATATGGCTTTGATTTTATAGTCATTTTAGATTAAAACATTTTTGTAAAATATATATTTTATATAAAATAAATATTTAGTACAGTATTTTTTATTTACAGTAAATTTAAACTTCCATATTTTCATATTTTGAATTGCTTTCACTTCAGCAAAAATCTGCCAAGTGTCTGCTTTAAAACAAGATCAAACTTAGGTCTATATTCCAAAGCATTCTTGAATTACAGCCCTTTAAGTTTGGATAGTGCATTTTCATGTTTAAAAGCACACATGCTGGGCTAAAGGCACAATATTTAGCATGATAATATATAGTTAACTGACTTTTCCGATTGTTGACATGACATTCCTTACGAAAATTAATCATGGTTTTATTATAGTAAGAGTGTAGTAACCATGTTTTTTTGCTAATTGATTACCATTTATATAACCACAGTTTTACCACAAATACCATGGTTAAACTACGGTTAGAGTAGCCAAGCCATTGTGGTTACCATGGTTTAACTATAATGTTTTTTTTGGGTTTTATTTGTAGTAAAACCATGGTTCATTTTCGTAAGGGATGGTTAGATTAAGATTTTAAATATCATGAAATCAACCACTTTTATGATTTATTTTCACACAAAATCTGTTGCTCCATAAATGTCCATTACAAACATATTTTCTCCTGCAATCATACACTATGGGAGTACTGGAAAGCACAGCCCCGTTTATGCTCTCCCACTCACCTGAACTGCTCTCTCAGTGGAGGGAACTTCAGGTGCGCGAGGGAAAAACACTAAAACCAGTGTGATGGTGAGCGCCAGAAGAAATATAGGGATGATCCCTAGCCTGGTAAAGCAATAACATTATGATTATTCATAGTACAACACTATAAATGGATGCATATGCCAATTCTGTGTCGAAAACATAAAAGCATGCGCTTACTTTGTTGGGCCGGTTGCGCGCGACAGAAGGATGGCGAGCACGAGAGTCACTATCCAGACTAAAGCGATGATAAACACACCTGTCCCAACGCCCAACACCACATCGGCCATCCTCACCTCACGCTGCGTGTAACGTTACCTGGACGACAGACAGAAGTGTGTTATGATGGGTGCGCGCGCGCTAAATCCGCCGAGTTTGTAAGTATATCATGTTGATGATGTTATGAAAGCAAACCATTAGTCTTCTTCAAACCGCTATTACTATAAATGCACTGTTACTACGTCCCTCAGATCCACTAGCATATTATGAAATAAACGGTGGAAAGCATGCAATTCAGTTTAACTGCCAAACTAATCCCTTGTAAACATTTTACGGCTAAGCAGTTTATGTGTTTACCTCTTAAAACAGCCAAATAATGAAACCAGCTGCGTAATTCTAAATAATATACGGATTTACGTCTATATACATGCTACAGAAAGTATAAAACATTTCCATGGAAACCCAGTCGCTTCTGTTTATCTCCACACTTCCTGTGCCGCAAATAGACCAATCAGGTTGTAGTATCTGGCGAACAGTACGCTGGGAGTTGGAGTTTTTTGGGAAGACTGGCTATGCGTAGTACTTATAAACATGTTACCTTGCAAGATCACTGATTGAGAGAGAGAGAGAAGTGTGTGTGTGTGTGTGTGTGTGTGTGTGTGTGTGTGTGTGTGTGTGTGTGTGTGTGTGTGTGTGTGTGTGTGTGTGTGTGTGTGTGTGTGTGTGTGTGTGTGTGTGTGTGTGTGTGTGTGTGTGTGTGTGTGTGATGGGTAGGTTTAGGGGTAGGGTTAGTGCAAGGAGAGAGAATATGTTCGTACAGTATAAAAACCATAACATCTATGGAGAGTCCCCACAGAGATGGTGAACCAGACGTGTGTGTGTGTGTGTGTGATGGGTAGGTTTAGGGGTAGGGTTAGTGTAAGGTGAGAGAATATACAGTTTGTACAGTATAAAAAACATTACGTCTATGGAGAGTCCCAACAAAGATAGTGAACCAGGTGTGTGTGTGTGTGTGTGTGTGTGTGTGTGTTGGTTTGTATTTTTTCTCCATAATTCTATGGACTTCCTCTTTCCATTATTACCTTTATTTCACACTCTGAGTCTCTATATAGGAAAATATATAGGAGTTTTATAATATATTGGAATTTTTTGTGTTATAAAAATGTCTGCGTTATAAATATAACTTATTTTGAAGCAATACTCTCATCAGTGTTAAATCAGCTTTAATATATATTTAAATCTGCATATTTGTGATGTTTTTAACTTCATAAAGGGCATTTTACCCCCAATCTTTTTAAAGTATGATTCATCTTTCATTTTAAATTCTTAAATTTGAGCAATAAATTAAATTAGAATAATAAAACCCTATAGGGTTGTTACCAATCAAATTCAATAATTTACACTGAACAGCATTAAATAATGTTGTAATTTGTTTAAAATATTTTTTGAATATAAGAAATGTGGTTCTGCTGTGATCTTTGTTTGTTTGGGGGATTTTCGCTGCTGAAATAGAACAAAAACAGTTGATAGTGCGTCTAAAGTCTAAGTGACTTAATATTAATTACTTGTTTATTGAACTGTGATGTGAAATCACTTTTTTTTTCAGTCATGATGGTATTCAGTTCTCTCAGTCGTGTGATGTTGCTTAACTATCATATGTTATACATGTAAAAACTCTCCATTTTTACCGCAGAATGTTAGGCTAACTGAGTTTCTTTATGCACTCATTTGTTTCTATTTCTCATCAGTACATTATACATTATTATTCATTAATCTTAAAGGTCCCGTTTTTCGTGTTTTTTTGAAGCTTTGATTGTGTTTACAGTGTGCAATATAACATGTGTTCATGTTTCATGTGTAAAAAACACCGTATTTTTCACACAATTTACTTATCTGTATACCGCTGTTTTCACTGTCCTCAAAACGGCCTGAGAATTTCCTCGTTCTATGAAGTCCCTCCTTCAGAAATACGTATCGAGTTCTGATTGTGCCAGCGGTTCCCGTGTTGTGATTGGACAGCAGTTTAGTGCACGTTGCCCGGGAAGGTCGCGCCTCTTACCATAACGGGGAGATGAACGCGCTCAAACTACAGCCCCTGAAGGCCAAACAAAGGGGATTTGACTCCGGGATGAAAATAACAGCGTCTGAACGACAAGGCGACAAACGCAACCGAACCGAACCGAACCGAACCGAACCGAACGCAACACTTCCTCTTCTCCACGAGGGAGCAACAAGACCACGCCCCCTTTTCCGCGTATTCTTGTGGGCGGAGGTTAGTCAACAAACTGCTCTACTGACGTAATTAAAGCAGGAAATACCAGGATGTAGTCCAAACCGGCCGTTCGCTGTAGGCTTTGAAAGGGAACTTCTGTTAAATAAAATATCTCGCTTGGCATTGAACTTTGAGCTTTATAATTTTACAGGTATTATTTATGCTCTAACAGCAACATTACACACTATAAAGTTTGAAAAATGGGATCACGAAGAACAGGACATTTAAATTAATGCAGAATCATTTTCACAATTTGGTGATTCCCTAGTTATTTTTTGTTATTGAATTTTTAATCAGGATACTTGTCCGGTCGGCCAAGTAAAATTCTCTTTCACTTGCCCCTTCAAAAAATCCACTTAGCCCTGCTTTATGTTTATAGTAGTGCTGGGCATCGATTAAAAAAATTAACTAATTAATCACACTTTTTTCTGTAATTAATCGCGATTAATCGCAAGTTTTTAATATTTTACGTTTTTAATATTTTGATATTGTAATAATTTCAGTTACTCAACAATTTAAAGACAGCATATTTTAAATGTGTTGTATTGTCATATTTTTATGAATGAAGGCCAGTATCACTGATACTAAAGTGTCTATGAAACATTAATGACGTTACGTTACAGTATAACTGAAAGCTCCCAATTTCAACATTTATTAGGCTTTAAAAAAACAACTTTTAATTTAAGCGAACAATCTTTACATAAACCCAAAATAATAAATGTTATATTTACCCATGGCCTTCCCTGTTATACATGTACAGAAATGTAATAGTTATCTTTCTTAACTGCATAAATAATAAATTAAATATAGATGAATCATCATTAAAGCTAAAGTGTTCTCTGTTCCCGTTGTTCTTTGATGAACATTAATGACAGGCATCATCAGTGCTCCTGTCTCTTTAAGAACAGCCGCGGATCTCACGCGCTGTCCCGCGCATCTCATTTCCTCACAACTCTTTTAGTTCATTTAAGACGTTATTTAACTAATTTAAGACTCCTAATATGAGAATACTCAAACTCCTCTGTGTTATTGTTTGTTCAAGAGCAAAAGAGAACTCGATGTGAGCAGGAAACTGACGCGAGTCTATCTATGCGTCGAGTGTGTGTTTGTGTGTGTGTGTGTGTGTGTGTGTGTGTGTGTCCCTTGATTAGCTGACATGAGACGCATCCACACAGACAGGACACTGACAAACACACACACACACACACACACACACACACACACACACACACACACACAGGACATTGGCATACAGCGCGTTCGCTTGTGTCTTGTCACGCTTGGAAGCATTTACATGAATAAGAGCGTGATGATAATGTAACGCTAAGCAAAAATGGATATAAAAACGGACGCTGCGTTATTTGCGTTAAATATTTTAATTGCGTTAAGCTGAAAAAATTATTCGCCCGCGTTAACGCGTCAATTTGCCCAGCCCTAGTTTATAGCTTATGGGGAGTTATACAACAGTTCCTTCTGGTTCTCGGATCTGATTGGCTGAGAGCCTTTTCACCCAGTATTGGCACTCAAACCGATTCAGCGCTTGTATCTCTCCGCATGCAGCGACTGTCATGGTGGTCGAGCAAATAAGTTTTTAAAATACTGCTGTTGTTGTGTTACGAAACATAGTTTTAACAGTTAGGTGAGAATGTAGTTATTTGGACCTCAAATATGTGCCTCATATATAAACACAGCGGCCGCTCAGCACTCATGTATCCGCAGAGGACAGCTTCACCTCGGCCAGTCCTTTGGGAATTTCCCGCTCGCTCTTATGTAGCTTGTGGTTAAACAGATATAATTAATTTGGGGTGTATCAAACGGGCAATATTTAGTCTTATTAATCTATTACATTTTCCAGAGCAAATCGATTTTGGTTAAAGGTAAAATTAAGTTTCATAACTATATTCAACGTTAGGCTATATTTAACTTAAGTCCTGTATGGCCTATACTAGAGCGATTTTTACCTTTGACTGAATTTAATTGCTTGTGTTTATTTCCTATTGTCTTTTATAATGGCTATTTAAATATTGTTCAATAAATATCATTGTATATAAATATGCCGTATTTGGTATTGAGAAAGGGTCCGTCAGTGATTGCAATAGTCGACTTGAGTGACAGTTACATTATTACACCACTAGATGGCGGCAAACACCGTCTTTATGAGTGACTGGTTGTGAACAATGAAGTTTTGGCTGTCAATCTTTTAAAAGGACAAAGACAAAGATATCGCTTTCCTCAGCGGACATTCAAACGGATTTTTAATGGATATAATATTATGGACATCGACCTGAAGAATGAATGCTATATCAGATGCAGGAGGTAAAACACTAGTTTACTCGATCTCTCTCCCTCATAATAATACTCATAATACAATCTTCAATGAAGCGACTCGTTTCATTAGTAACAGAGGCTTGGGCTCAAATGTCAAACTGTCAACTTGAGATTTGAATCCGTGGCGGAAGGAAGTAGTTCTGCACAAAAGCTATTTTAAAGACACTCCGTTGTTATTTTCCGATTTATTTACTCACTTATCTCGTCGAACGGTTGTATAAACGCAATATCACACTCGTAGCTGTGCATTATAGCTCAATATCATGTGATTACCTACGGCCGAATCACACACTCTAAAAAATGCTGGGTTAAAAATAACCCAAGTTGGGTTGAAAATGGGCTAACCCAGCAATTGGGTTGTTTTAACCTAGCAATTGGGTTGTTTTAACCCAGCGATTGGGTTGTTTTAACCTAGCAATTGGGTTGTTTTAAGCAAACATTTAACCCAACCGCTGGGTTAAAACAACCCAATTGCTGGGTTAGTCCATTTCCAACCCAACTTGGGTTATTTTTAACCCAGCATTTTTTAGAGTGCAGCCGTGCTGATATACAGCCATATCGCACAGCTAGCTACTCGTGTGATATTGCTCTGCAAAATTTAGCCTTAATGAAGTTTTAATCAAATTTCAATAAGAATAAATAAATATACACTCTAAAAAATGCTGGGTTAAAAACAACCCAAGTTAGATTGAAAAGCAATTGGGTTGTGTTAACCTAGCAATTGGGTTGTTTTAAGCAAACATTTAACCCAACCGCTGGGTTAGTCCATTTTCAATCCAACTTGGGTTGTTTCTTTTTTTGTAACCCAGCATTTTTTAGAGAGTAGCCTACATTTTGGATTTTTTTGGCACACATAAATAGTGGTTCTCTGCTTTCCAACTAGGCTAACAGCCAAGGCGACCTGCAGCCGAATGTAGGTCTCATTTGATGCCGATAGGGGGCCAGCGGGCTCCACCGTTAATGAACCGGAGATGCGCGAGCAGGGCCCGGGGTGTTCGGCACGGCACGGAATAATGCCAGTGGAAGAGGAACCGCGGAGGTGTACACTCGGCAGAGAGGGGTACGGGGAGAGAGAGAGGGAGAGAGAGAGAGGAGGGGGGAGATGGTGGGAGGGGTCTGATATGGCAGACGTCACGGCTGGTGTAGGGGAGTATAGGCTGTGTTGTCAGCCTGGTGTCAGTCTGATGAAGATTGGCATTCAGGTAAGCTGTCATTCATTTTCAATGTCAGAGCGCGGAGCGGGCGAACACTCCAGCCGGTTTTTTTCCCCTCTCGCTCTCATTACAAAAGGCAGGACATTATTCATACAGAGTGGCCGAGGGCTGAGGGGAGAGAATGATAGACAGAGAGAGAGAGAGAGAGAGAGAGAGAGAGAGAGGGAGAGAGAAAGTGAGGGGAAAGAGAGAGAGAGAGAGCGCGCGCGTGAGTGAGCGGGAGGGAGGAGGAGGAAGAGAACGAGTGCGATAGAAGGAGGGAGGAAGAGAGGAAAGACTGTAGAAGATGCCGTGCAGTTTGGGGAGCGCGTCTTTGTGGATGAATTTATGGTGGATGATGATGATGGACTTGTGAAATGTGGTGGTAATTTTTGTTTGATGTGTTTTAAAGGGCGTTTTGCCATCTATTTTTGTAGCGATACATGTATTCATAACGCGCGATATATTTTGTTATCGCTAATGTTTTGTTGAGCAAAGCTTATGTGTTTTAATGAGTAGGCTGTTACATGGCTTTTAATGAGTAGTACAAAATAATATTTGTATTTTACTTTATGACTGGTCAGTTTTAAAACAATAGCTAAATTGTTCATGTTTAGAACTTTTTCCAGTTTGACATGAGATTAGCCGTTTAGGAAAATAAAAACTGTGTATAGCGCACAAAGTAAACTTTTTGTTTTAAGAATATAACGTTATCCCATTTTTTCTTGTCTCCAGTGGCAATATTTTAAATATATATTTTAAACAAACCAAACGTTTTGTGATATATGTGAATCTACAATAAAGTTTGTATTAATAGTGACATGTTTTACGTTTTGTATATGACGTTCGATCATCTACTGTTGTTATGGTTACCACCTTCGCGAAGTCTGTCTATTTAGCACCACATGTAAAATATTATAAATACTTTTTTTGTGTGTTTTTTAATACAGTTATCGTCGTTAAACTATTAACGATTGCACTTTTAAACATTTGGTTACTCTTCTGTTGGCTCTATGTGTATTTAAAGCTGCAGTAACTTTTGTCGATCTTGCGGTTTGTAAACAGAACTGCATTCGTCGAGCGGAAGAACATTGTAGCCGGAGCTACTTCTCTCTGTTCATGTTTATGGCGAGTCACGCAGGTACTGGGCCACTCCGCAGTGGTACTGCCCCCGAAAAAGTCTAAAATAGTCCGAATATAAACACTTATTATAGATGTACCATAGTGATTCAGGATCAGACTAAAACACGGTTTGGGAAATGGATTCATCATGTACTCGCTCATTATATACATTTTGTGTATTTTTAACACACACAATTTTTTTTTTCCATTTTAGTTTTAGATGGCAAATCATGTGGTATAGTTTTTATTACTCTCTTGTGTATTCTTAGATTTGTCCTCTGAAAACAAAAAAAGTAATTGTGACTTTAAAAAAAAATCACAAATCTGACTTCTTTTCTCACAATTGTAAGATATAAACAAGCAATTGCGAGTTATAAAGTCCAATTCTGAGGGGGGAAAAAATACTTTTTCAGACTTTTTTTTTTTACTCCCAATTCTGACTTTATAACTCGCAGTTGCGAGTTTATATCTCACAATTCTGGGACTCGCATAGAGTTATATAAAAATAAACAATAAAAGTCAGAATTGCAAGTTTACATCTCGCAATTCACTTTTTTCAAGTGATATAATCCGCAATTGTGAGAAAAAAAGTCAGAATTGTGATTTTTTTTTTTTTTTAAAGTCACATTACCTTTTTATTTATTATTCAGTGGCTGAAACAATCTTCCATAGAGGACAAATCTAAGAATACTCAAGAGAGTAATAAATACTATACCACAAGATTTGGCATCTAAAAATAATTTTTTTTTTTTTTAAATCTGCAGTCCGTAACTTTTTTGTGTGTTAAAAAAAAGCCTGAATTGCGATTATATATGCATATAAACTCGCAATTGTGAGAAAAAGGTCAGAATTATGAGATAAAAAGTCAGAATTATCTTTTAAAGAAACTTCCTTAGTCCTCTGATTGGTAAAACATGGATCTGATTGTTTCATTCTGACTTGCAGAGAGATAACATTACACTGTACTGTAAATGATTAAGATCGGATATGGATATATAGACTTGTTCCTTTTTAAGTTTAGTGACTTAAACACCCTTTATGGCTCTTGGGGCTGTGCATTTTTCTGCAAATTTGGATTCTCAACATAAACCAGCAAACTGACATTTGGCAAAACAGGGGAAATCTTAAAGGTACTTTTATTCAAAATGTTGTAAAGATGTCAATGAAATAAAGGGCTAAATGGCAGCAACTTTGTGCAAAGAAATTTCTAATACACTTTCTGGAAATCTAAAATGCTTAGTATGTTCTTCATGTTAGGTTTATATCAGAAAAACTGCAAGTTTGTTCATAAACGAAACAATAATTAGATCATTTGAAATGTTGTAGTTGAGAAAATAGTCTCAAATCCTCTTTCGGACTGACTTAATTTAATATGATAAACAACTTTCACAATAGACCCTTTTCACAGACTGTGATGACGCGTTTTAACGGTCATCAATATCATAAATCCTGCAACGTTTTTTGTATTATCATTTTTAAAAATATATATGTACATTTATAATACTAATACTTTGTATTTTATTACTTTTGCATCAAATTACAATAAAAAAGTTACCGCTTTTGTTAGGGTGTTTAGTAATATGGGAATGATGGTAAAAATTTACATATTTTAATTTTTATGGTAAAAATTAACATATTTCTCTCTTTTTCACTGCCGTTATCAATCTCACTCTATTTTTTCCCTCTTTTTGAAAGTTGTGAAATCACTACTGTGGCGCTTTTCTTTTGCTATGTGAGCAAATGGGCACAAAAAAAAATATTTAATGTATTCTCTCATTCACGGCTATAATTTTTATGACGACTTCCGCTCTGAGAAACCCGGAAATGTGAAACGGGTCTATATGCCAAAATACTAAAGCAAAATGTATTTAAGTGACACTTTGTGCTCAGATCCAGGCCTCAACAAAGTTCTCAACAGAGTTTGTGTTTCTTTAGTGTGAAGTATCGAATTATGTTAGCCAAGAGGTGACATTGCGTGTCCATTTTGAGTCGAATCTCTTTTAATCAGCTGTTTTATTTCTGCAGCGCAGGCGATCACGAGGCTGTAATGTTTTGTCTGGAAGATAAAAGTTGTTGTATGGGGCTAATTTAAATGCCGAGATTCCTGCTGGGATCTTAATTGATGATTTGTGTCGCGGGACAAGCTGCCCACGGGCAAAACTGCAAACACAAAATACTCCCGACTTTATTTGCATATTCCCTTTCTCCACATCATATGAGCAAATGAGGTTCAATACCACAGGACCCGGAGCTCTTTTGGTCTAATCACTAATAAAATGACTCAGTCACCCTAAATGAAGGGAGCAAACTGAGCAAAAAGAAGATCGTAAACCAATTGTGACTCCCATAAAGCTATTTAGAAAATTGTCTTCCTTTCTAATGTGTCGCTTTTGATGCCAAGCATACGTTCACAGCGCTAATCGTTCAAATGCCTATTTTTCTACAGTTCTCATTTGGCTGATCAGATAGCGCTTTTGTTTTTGCGTAATAAAAAAGTCGCCTGGAATGAGAATTATTCATCAGCCTGTCGTCTGCTGGGGTCTTGTGTGTTCAAGGTGAAGCAATATTAGGCTACATTGTTCTCTGCTCCTCTTAGATGCGCAGAGACAGAGCTCTGTTGTTACAGGCTTCCACCGCTAAGCCTCTGCTGATCCTGATGGCTCTCCGAGGAGCGCGGGCCTGTTATTGCGTCGGGCGGCTGTGTGTCCAAACGACCTCTCCTGTACGGCTAGGCACGGCGGTCAAACGCCTCTCCTGGGACCTGGAGGTGGAGGAAGATTTAGTTGATTTGCACGCGTGCAGGCACTTAAGAGTCACCCGTGGCCGTGCTGTTTTCATGTCACCCTGGCCTTGAGACACGTGGCGTGGTATGTCGAGGCTTGACGTTGATTTGATTTACACAGGCTTGATATCAACAGTCTCCAAAAAGAAGCGATGGTGTGATGTTAACAAATGTGATGAACTTGTCAGCACTTTAACAGATGCAGCAAACCAATGACAAATGACGTGATGTAAGTCCGTCCTTGACTATCCTCTATATCTGCAACATTTATAACGGCTTGAACAAAAATGTATTATATGGAACGAAAACTAACGCCATAAAACAGATTTTCATTACTTGAATGGGAAAATAGACATTAACTGAAATACAATAAAATGTATTAAACATATTTTATTTTAGTTTAAAATAGATAAATAAATTAAACTAAGAAATAAAACGGAGGGACCCAAGACATTTCTAGAAATCAGAATCTCATTTAGGGGTGGGATCTTTTTTATTTGACCAGGTTGCAACACCCTAGCAACTGAAAACCAATGCCCTGGTAACAGGTAACTGGTGACTTATGCTCCATTTATATATACACACCGATCAGGCATAACATTATGACCAAGTGAATAACACTAATTATCTCTTCAGCACCTGTTAGTGTGTGGGATATATTAGGCAGCAAGTGAAGATTTTGTCTTCGAAGTTGATGTGTTAGAAGCAGGAAAAATGGGCAAGCGTAAGGATTAGAGCGAGTTTGACAAGGGCCAGATTGTGATGGCTAGACGACTGGGTCAGAGCATCTCCAAAACTGCAGCTCTTGTGGGGTGTTCCCGGTCTGCAGTGGTCAGTCTCTAGCAAAAGTGCTCAGAGGAAGGAACAGTGGAGAACCGGCTACAGGGTCATGGGCGGCCGAGGCTCATTGATGCACGTGGGGAGCGAAAACAACACAAAATGAATAAAACTTTAATGTTAAAATGAAAATGTAACAAATAAATCGAATTCAAAATATTAGCAAAAACTACAATAGTATATCAATGATACTAAAACAGCACTTCTGTGGAAGTAAAAAAGGGGAAATTTTTCTATTTTTCAAAAATTTTAACTAAGTATTCTAATTAATAGCTAAAAACATCCCATTTTACTATTTAGAAAGAAAGCTAAATTCTAAATGTATTTAAGTAAATAACACATTAATTTTTAAGGAAGTGCGCTAATTAATTTTTAAGTGATTTTTGGGGGATCATCAAGCATAGCAGGAGGGACCCAAGCCATTTCTAGAAATCAGAATATCATATTTTGATTTAGGGGTGGGATCTTTTGAATTTGACATGTAAGCAACCACCTAGCAACACCCTAGCAACTGAAAACCAATGCCTGGTAACCCAGTGACTTTTGCTCCGTATATGTGTGTGTGTGTGTGTGTGTGTGTGTGTGTGTGTGTGTGTGTGTGTGTATATATATATATATATATATATATATATATATATATATATATATATATATATATATATATTATATATATATATATATATATATATATCTCAATCAGGGCTTGACATTAACACTTGTCCGGGCGGGACAAGTGGATTTTTTGAAGGGGCAAGTGAAAGAGAATTTTACTTGCCCGACCAGACAAGTATCCTGATTCAAACTTCAATAACCAAAAATAACTAGGGAATCACCAAAATGCAAGAATGATTCTGAATTAATTTAGTGTAAGTGGCGATCCAGAGTGGATAATAATATATAATGTAATGTATAATGAACTGACGGTAACAAGGTTGCACTGTTGATGCTACAAATTGTGGAGTTTTTATATTTATAACAACATATGATACAGTTAAACAACAACACACGACCAACAGTGCTGTTTTCCTGAATACCATCACGAACTGATTTCATATGACGGTTCCATAAACAACAGCAGAGCCATAACGCATCTCACAGCAACAGTGTGTTACTGAATGATTCAGCGTTTTGAATGAATCGTTTGAATCAAAGATTCAATGACCTATTCGTAAACGACTTCCTCATTCTTGGACGAATCCGCCATTACAAGACGGTCATTAAAGGAACACGCCGACTTTTTGGAACTTTAGCTTATTCACTGTATCCCCCAGAGTTAGATAAGTCCATACATCCCATTCTCATCTCTGTGCCATAACTCTGTCTGACGCACCCACCGCTAGCCTAGCTTAGCACAAAGACTGGGGGTAAATGGCTCCAGCTAGCCTACTGCTCAATAAGTGACAAAATAACGGCAATATTTTGTTGTGATGTGTATAGTTACATTGTGTAGTGTGTACTAAGAGCGATGGAAAATGAAAAGTTGTGATTTTCTAGGCGGATATGGCTAGGAACTATACTCTCATTCCTGCGTAATAATCAAGGAAATTTGCTGCCGTACCATGGGTGCAGTGGCGCAGTGATATTACACAGCGCCTGAAAATAGGCTAACTTCCGTCAACATAACCAACGTGACAACCTGCTTACACAGGGAGCGCTGGGGACTATTTTCTGGCGCTGCATAATATCATTGCGGCTAGATGAAGCTGTTTACCTCCAGTCTTTGAGCTAAGCTAGGCTAGCGGTGGGTGCGTCAGTTATGGCACGCACAGAGATGAGAATGGTATGTATATGGACTTATCTAACTCTGGGGGATACGGTGAATAAGCTAAAGTCCCAAAAAGTCGGCGTGTTCCTTTAAGACGGTCACCTGCCGCCACCTACTGGTGGTTTAGTTTTCCAACATTTCTTATTTGTATATTCAAAAAATATTTATATATAAAACAATCTCATAACATTATTTAAAACAAATTTAATTTGATTGGTAACAGCCCTATAGTGTCTTATTCTAGTTTAATTTATAGATCAAATTTCACAATATAAAATGAAAGCTGAAGCATAGCCTATATTTCAGAAGGTAAAAATATCACAGATATGCAGATTTAAATATGTCAAAGCTGATTGAACACTGGTGAGAATATTGCTTCAGAATAAATTATATTTACAACACAAAAAATCTGTATGTGTGTATGTATATATATATATATATATATAAAATGATAATACTAAAGGATTATTATTATTATCTCATGCAAATGACAGTCAAAGTTGTTCATAACAGAAATAATTACTTCGCCAGGATCAAAAGCAGAGTCAAATTAGCAGCAGCTTATTATTAATTCTGAATTTAAAAACCTTGAACAAGACTGTAAACCTCCGAGTGCCTTTGTTCTTATCTCTAGTGGAATGCTGATAATCCAAATAAATGTACTCGGCGTCACTGAGGGAAATACAAACACAAATTCTGAATTTATTATATTTCTGAGTAGTTTCTCAGAACAGATGAAGGTTGAAAATATTTTATTTGAATTCTTTTTGAGATCAAAGTAGGGAAGAAATACCCAGTACCCAATACCAATTCATATTCCCCCCCCTCTCTCTCTAAATATATAAATATATGCATGAGTATAATAACTAGTCAAATTAAAATAACGTGCTAGAGGCAGAGAGTGCTTGACTAAGGTTGAGAGAGAATGATGTTTAATATTTTCTCTATTAGAGCGAGCATGCGAATTGTACTTCTCACATGTTTTACACATTTCATACGTCGGTGTCATTTGGCGTGACTGGAGAGAGATAGATGTTCTCCAGTGGTGCATTGTGTGCATTTCACTCTCCTGTCTTCTGGAGTGCGGCGTTTTTATTAGAGCTGAAACAGTGCATCGAATGCTCATCTATTACTGTAAAAGCCATCTTCTCCGAAAGTGGCATCTCGCTTCGTCCCGTTTCAATGACATCATTCATAAAGGCATGTTTTTCTCCCATTCACACTTCCTGCTCTGTCCTCTGGAGCATTCAAACACAGACTACCATTGATTCCAACCACCTGATTTCATTTGGACCTTTGACACCGGGCTATATCGGAGCTTCCTCTCCCGCTGATCTATTTGTGCATCTTTTGTTGTGTTTCGAACAGAACCCCCCACGTTTCCATCATCCTCCTCTTTCAAGCTCAGAGCCACTGAAAGGCATTGATCGGTAGCTGTGTGCAAAACGCCTCAGTACATGACAGAATCACTTAACAGCGAAGACTGAGTTATTTTCCCTTTTATTAATGCATTCAAATGGCTTTCCTTATGTAGATCGCGAGTGACTTCAGCATGGTGGCTAATTCACTCGTTTGAAAAAGATTATAAATGCATATCAATCCAGATAAATGGATCTCAAAGTGGTGTATCTCAGCGAGTTTTATAGGCCTGTTGCTTTGCAAATACCGTTAGGAGATTTTTCTTTTTCCTTAATAAAATGCATTAGGACAGAGCAGCCTTTGGGACGTTATAAAGCACCTGGCTTCCCGGAGGCTTTAGCCGTAATGTTTGATTTACAGCTTGCAGAAGTTTCTCTGCTTGAAAACTATGTCTGTGTTTTTTTTTAACTTAGACCACTAAAGTCTAGTTTAGTTTCAGGTGCATATATACAGTCAAACCAAAAATGATTCAGACACCAGATATCATTTTTACTAGTGTGTGCAGGACACTATCGTTAATTTCTGTAAGTGAGGAGAGCAAAATAAAGTAAACTGTGACGTATTAAAACTAGGGTTGGGTATCGTTTGAGTTTTAACGATTCCATTTCCGATGCCGATTCTTATCGATTCCTAATTTCGATTCCAACACTCAAAAAAATGGTGCTACATGGCACTAAAAGGTGTTCTTTTTTTGTGATTGTTACGGGGAAAAATACTTTATTTTGCGGCATGTTTTCTTGCGGCAATGCAATGGAATATGTGGGATATTTATGCAATTTTATGCGATGAAATTGCGGGAACTTTTAAAAACTGCAGTTTGATGAAAAAGAGAACAAAAGTGATTCCCCCAACACCCTGTTCTCACTAGGCTACTACCTTAATGTAAAGAGTCCTTTCTTATTACTTCCTATGATACGCAAGCATACTACATCACAGAAAGTGCTGGGAATATTTATGTTTTCATCTTGTTTTATTTCAGACCTTAAAGCTACACTGTGTGATATTTTCCCCCATCTAGCGGTGAAAAGGTACATGACCATCCAGTGAATATTAGTTTCTGTTCTTCTCAATTCCGATTTCGTTTTAACTCCTACGGTGGCCGATTTAGTCCAAGATTAATATGGCTTCCAGTTTGACCTCGTCCACATTCGACACTGTGCCATCGAGTGTTAAAACGCCAAAGACGAAGCTTGAATTTACGGGTATGTCCCTCTTTGGCTAATGTACTTTCAAGATGGAGGGGCAACATGGCGACCCGCATTCGAACCCCTCACCCGTATGTATTTTCAATGGCATATTATAAACTTACGAGAATACTTTATTACTTGAAAGAAGTAAATATACATTAATGAGCACATATATTTTTGAAAGAACTAAGTGTTTTTAGCTAAGAATAAACTAAAAAAGTTACACAGTGTAGCTTTAATAAACACATCGCTCAAACTTACAAAACATTGATGAGTCAAACAAGTTCTGTAGCTTTACTAATAAGCTACAACTTCTGTAAAAATGAATAAATAAAATATAACTAAATTAAACGTGGGCTTCCTGTTGTACAGAGGTAGCTATACAAAACAGACATCTTCTTTTAAAATAAGTGCTTCCAATGCACAAAGTGCAATGTCTTTTACATACTACTAATATACTTACTGTAAGGGTTTTGAAACTAGTATGATTTAACCCACTTGTAACAAAAAAGTGCAATCTTACAACTGTAAAGTTGCATCAACTCCTGAATGTCATGTAACACACCGGGAAACAATTTTTGTTGGCAAATGAGAATGATTTGCATGCTTCATCATGGTTTCATCGCTGGGTTTGCAGCTTTTCGATGATGTTCACGTCGCGTAATTACGTCACTTCATAATGTTCCCATGGCAAAAGGAGGAAATGGCTGCTCTTGTGTGAAGTAAACGCAACATATATAAGATACATGTGACTTTTTTGCAACGAAACAGCTGGGATTATGAAATCATGCAAGCCCTGCATATTTTGCGCGCAGGAAATCTGCAATTTATGCGGTGAAAGTGCGGCGTATTTGAAAAAAGGGGCCCCCGCATAAATATGCGGACTTTGGCTGATTATACCTTGAATTATGCGATTGCATAATTGCGTTTTTCTGGAGGGTCTGGTATATGGAAGCGGTGCTATATATCACCTCAGTCATCCCAAAGAACCGCTGAAGAGCCCCTGAAGCACCAAGATTTGGTGCTATATAGCACTTAAAGTGGTTCCCCTATGATAAGGAGCCAAAGAACCACTTTTAGTGCCATATAGCACCTTTTCTTTTGAGTGAATAAGGTAAAAAAAAACAACAACAAAAAAACAGATATCATTCACTTTTATTGTTATTGCAAAATATTTCATTGAAGCTGAATACCATGAACAAAAATCAACAGGCTAAAGAACACTTTTGCCTATGGTTTAAATATACCGCAGCAAAAACAACTACTAATATAAATTTCAAGCGTTATTAAAGACAAGTTAACACTCAGTAGTTAAAAAAGAACAAATAAACACAAATGCATATAAAGATATGATTGAAAAAATAAACATTTTCAGGTATTCAGGTACTGTAATCAAATGTAAAATAACACCACTTTATTAATGCAATATAGGCGATACATTACAAATATAGTCATGTAAGTTATTCCGTCTAGAACAGCGAGTGAATTTTGTCGTTATCATAGAGATGGCAGCAGGAAAATATGACACTGTCTCTTTAAGAGCTGCACGGATCCAATACTGTTACACACGTGTTTACATATTTTCTTTTCAACTGTCTTAAGACATAACCGACTGTGTTTATGAGAATATTTTGACATATTTTTGTGTGTATTTGTCCGTTCATGTGCTGTGCAAAAAGACGAGGAAGAGAATTCAGTTCATTATCGTGCACTATTCACTATGAGAAGCATAGTGGATGAAGATTTGTGCGTACGTGTGTGTGTGTGTGTGTGTGTGTGTGTGTGTATATATACACTGCCGTTCAAAAGTTTGGGATCGGTACGTTTTTTAAAAATGTTTTAGAAGTCTCTTCTGCTCACCAAGGCTGCATTTATTTAATTAAATATACAAAAGAAACCGCAATATTGTGAAATGTTATTACAATTAATTTTTATTTGAACATATTTTAAAATGTAATTTATTTCTGTGATTAAAGCTGTATTTTCAGCATCATTACTCCAGTCTTCAGTGTCACATGATCCTTCAGAAATCATTCTAATATGATGATTTGTTTGCTCAAGAAATATTTATGATTATTATCAATGTTGAAAACAGTACAATATTGTCAGGATTTGTCATTCTTTGATGAATAGAAAGTTCAAAAGAACAGCATTTATTTGAAATAGAAATGTTTTGTAGCATCATAAATGCCTTTATACTGTCATTTTTGATCAATTTAATGCATCATTGCTGAATAAAAGTATTAATTTCTTTAAAAAAAAGAAAAGAAAAGATCTTACTGACCACAAACTTTTGAACGGCTGTATATTTATTATATTTACCCTGATCTTCAAATTCAAAAAGTTATCATCCAGGAAACGACACCCCGCATTAGGAAGTGTATATAAACTTTTGAATAGGGTCATTTTTATAAATTCAACTTTTATTTTGTCTTGTAAACATCTTTTATATAAAATATCTTAATCAGGACCGTACTAAATAAAAAATACCATGCATTTGATCCTATGATCCCCCTTTATCGACATTTTGCAGATTCTGCAAGGTGTATGTAAACTTATGACCATGGCTGCACACACACACACACACACACACACACACACACACACACACACACACACACACACACACACACACACACACACACACACACACACACACACACATTCATGATATTTAAAATGTTGTAGCTAAAAGAATCACTGATATTACTATGTATATTTTACGCCAAAATACTTTTTTTTCTTTCTATTTTTTTTTTCAAAAGACACTTTTTTAAAAGTTTTATTCGAATTGATAAAATGATTAGTTATTCAGTAGCTGTTAAATCGTGTACCCTTTCACTTTTTGACAGCTACTGAAACACCCTGGTCAAAAAGGCCACTAGGAACAAACTGCAAAAAAACATTTTTCCATATGTGAGGGGGAATGGATTTGTGAATGTGTGGAAAGCGGGATCAAAGCCGATCACAATGTAGTACAGGTCGATTTCTGAAGCCTACTAATGCTGTACCTCAAGATAGCTTTATGAGAAAAATAATACGTGAGTTCTTAATAAAAACACTTTTCTCAGGGCTGTCGTACTATTCTGGTTGCAGTCGCGTCAAATTGGGTTGAAAAGTGTTGTAGTGTGATGTAAGTTAACAGTGATTTCTGCAATCGCTCTGCAATTTAGTGATGAAAAAGTTGCTAATTCGTCTATTATTGATCTATTTATATATGTAGTCCAACCGTGCGAGCGTTCATCATTATATCTGAGTTGCTCAGAGCTCGGCGTGTTTAGCGCTGCTGGTGGGTTATATTTGATACATCAGTATAAGCAGCACGATTTTAGGCTGCGGGGTGCTCTGCCTTCCTCCAGCACTTGAGAGATTTCACACACACCAGCTGCTTTATTGCTTTCGTACAGTATGTGCCGACAGTTTTGGGAAAACCTCATGTCATTTCAGATTTAAGAGATGGTTGCAATCGCCAACAAAAGGCCTCAACAACATATTTTTGGCTTTCTAATGGATGTTCCAACCACGCTGAACCGCATTCGCTCCCTCACGCTCGGGTTTGTTTTTAGAGGCCCCATAAGATATAAAGTTGTTTCCTTTCAACTGGAGTGTAAACATATAAAAAGGCTGCAGAATGAGTGTGTTCTCGCTCGAGTGTTTGGAAATATCTCAGAACATTAAACAATCTTTTATTCCCAAAGCAGTTATTTCACAATAAATGAGCACATTGCTGCAGTGTTTCCTTACCGTTTGGGTCTAATGTACTTCCACTGCCTCATCAACACCTCAAACTCCTGCATCAACACACTAGCAAAGATTTACCTTGTATTTTACTGGATATCATTTTGCTTGATCATTAATATTATTAGATAGCAAATTATTACGTTTGTCTTGCATGTAAATGTCACTCCAAAAGAAGTTTGTTAGAAACGCACACACACACACACACACACACACACACACACACACACACACACACACACACACACACACACACACACACACGCATACACAAACAAATATACTTACATAATGTTAATTTATTGAAAGTATAATTTATTTTAATATAATTTATATTAAACTAAACTTTAAAATTATATATATAGATTAGATTATAAATGTTAATTTTTTTAAATGTACTTTAAAATTATATATATATTTTATTTTAATTATATTGTATTATATTAAAATATACTTTAAAATTATAATGTTAATTTATTAAAATACTTTAAAATGATATATAATTTATTTTAATTATATTGTATTATATTAAAATATACTTTAAAATTATAATGTTAATTTATTAAAATACTTTAAAATTATATATATAATGTATTTTAATATTATATTAAAATATACTTTAAAATGATATAATTTGTTTTAATATTATATGATGTTAAAATACAATTTAAAATTATATTTTAACATCATATAATATTAAAACAAATTATATTAGATTATTAGAATGTAATTTTTTTATAATGTACATTCAAAAATATATAATTTTTTTAATTATATTGTATTATATTAAAATATACTTTACAATTATATATATTAGATTATACATGTTAATTTGTAAAAATTTACATTAAAAGTATATATATATATATATATATATATATATATATATATATATATATATATATATATATATATATATATATATATATATATATATATATATATATATATATATATATATATATATATATAATTTATTTTAACTATATTGTATTATATTAAAATGTACTTAAAAATTATAATTTTAATTTATTAAAATACTTTAAAATTATATATATATAATTTATTTTAATATTATATTCAAATATACTGTAAAATTATATACATGATTTATTTTAATATTATATTATATTCAAATATACTTTAAAATTATATACATTAGATTATAAATGTTAATTTCTTAAAATGTACATTAAAAATATATAATTTATTTTAATTATATTGTATTATATTAAAATATACTTTAAAATTATATATATATATTAGATTATAAATGTTAATTTTTTATAATGTACATTAAAAAATATATAATTTATGTTAACTATATTGTATTATATTAAAATATACTTAAATTATAATTTGAATGTATTAATATATTTTAAAATTATATATATAATGTATTTGAATATATTAAAATATACTTTAAAATTATATATATATATTAGATTATAAATGTTATTTTTTATAATGTACATTAAAAAATATATAATTTATTTTAACTATATTGTATTATATTAAAATATACTTTAAAATTTTAATTTATTAAAATATTTTAAAATTATATATATTTTTATAATTTATTTTATAGCCATCATATTTTTCTTCTGTGTCTTTGCAGTGCACCTTTCCCATTGAATTTCAGCGTTCTCTGATGCGCTGTAAACTCTGTAGGTGACCTTACTAAATTGACTAGTTGATGATTTTGCGGACAGACGCCTGTACTTCGTTTTTCTCCAGCTGCTAGCCGTGAGACTTCTGGTGACTGTTCAATTGAAAACTTAGAGGGAGATAAATATAGCAGACCAAATTGTGCCGCGCTTTGTGTGAAACTCTAGAAACGGATGCTCTTCGGAGAAATCATCACTTGCCATACGGGGGATGATATTAATGCGAGACCGCAAACACTGGGTGCGAAAACAGCCAGGAGACTGATCAGCGATGCATCAGCCATTTATCGACCACAACTGTGTGGAAAACAATCTCGTGCTCCCTGACTGTTAGAACTTTATAACGTTGCCCTTCAGAAAGGACTGATGACAGCTCTGAGCTAAAAGTGAAACATAAACAGCTGCTGCCCCAGAGTGTGGGGGAAATGTAGACGCATGCATGTGGCGCTCGGCCATAGCCAGGGTAGGATGACACAAGTTTTTGGGGAGAGCGAGGACGGCGAAGGGAGAGAAGCTGGGCCCTTGCACCCATACATCCTTGGTGGATTTGGAACAGAAGTGCGAAGCAATGTGCAGAAGGTGGCAGTAACGAAAAATATGCCTTAACACCTGCCTTTTTTTAATCTCGGTCGTAACGTGGACCACCATTCCGGTGGTCGTTTGCACTCCAGAGGTATTTATAAACCACCATAGACATTTAATACAGCTCATCACACCTTTTAGCACAGCTGACTTTAGCAATCGACACAACTGGCCTGCGCAAGAGCGAAAGGGTTAACCTTTTCCTTCCTGTTAGAAAAGGAGGGTGGAAAAACAGAGTGAGAGGTCATGGTGAATGCATATAGTGTAGGGGAATTCCTCACTGTCCTTCCTAAACCTGCCAATGTTATCAGAGTGGTCTAATAGATCAGGTTTTCCACTCTTGCAAAGTAAAAGCTGCAGACTCTCAAGCAAAAGCATGTTAAAAAGGATATCGTTGTCATTGTGGTGGAAGGATTTGTTTCTGAAATGTGTCACAATGTACAAAGTAGCCGTTGCATTCTCAGTTTCGCCACTAGGGATGATCAGTTTTCTCTTTTTCAAGTCAACTAATGCCAATTATTTGATTTCTGATTTGTTTATTTTATTGCACATTGTATTGATTTAAAAATAAAGGGCCTTATCATACACTCGACACAAGTGTTTTTTGCTAGTTTCAGCCTGACGCATTTTTCATTTTCATGTCAAAGCGCCACGTTGTTTAAATAGCAAATGCACTCGCACCATCTGTTCTCCCATGGGCGTCTGGTCTGAAGACGAGGTGTGTTCAGGTGCATTGCTATTTTGAGGAACTGAAAACACCATTGACCAACAAAAACCTGCTCTAAAGTCAATAGCGCAGTATTGTTTGTGTTATTTAAAGGGTACAAAACACACACAGTTTCTGTCATGTTAGGCTGCTTTCACATCTCTAGTTCGGTCCATTTGGTCCAAACCAAGGGCAAACAATTATACATTGTAGCATTTTTCAGCTTTTTTGGTTCCTTTTCACACCACACTCACAGATTGCTTTGGTCCGATCCAGTTGAAACAAACCAAAATGCAGTCACATGACAACATCCACATCACTCATAGGCCATGGCGTATTTCCTAAACTGCGACTGCGCGGGCTGGTTTTGTCCCTGGCCATACATTACATTGTTTGAATACACCCCAATATGCAAACCATACATTTCTATAATGAAGCATATAATGCACTGCAAACGGCGAGCGTGCGTTGCTCATCACTTCAATCGAAGATCGCGCTGTTCTTGTGAGTTTTCCAAAGTTGGGACCTAATATGGTCATCAGACCAATTTCTATGAGGCTCCGCCTCTCCTCACTCTCCTCACGTTCTCACCACAAGCGAACCGCTCCAGAGTTCGTCTGATAGCGTACGGACACCACCTCTTCAAGGAGCTCTCGTGCGCTTGTTTGGTCCGCTTCTGGTGCACACCCGAGTGCGATTGCTGCTCTCACACCTGACCAAACGAACCGCACCAAACGGGAAAACCAACTCTAGTAAGATTCAACCGAACTAAATGAGAAAGCACCCTTAATCTTGAGTGTCTGTAGAGTTGTAGGTGCCAGGTATGGTCTGATGCCTTTTATTTTGAAATTGTCACTTCCAGTTTTTTTACGTCACTTGGTGTGTAGGTGCATATTACCTGTTAGTTGTGGATCACATGGAGGAAGGGGGTGAGAAGCCTCTCACTTTCTGTTGACCGTTACTTTCTGTTTCATTTTTATTTAGTTTATTTTACGTTTTCTACCTAACTGTGACGAGGTTGACGAGCGAGAGGCGTTGGAGGACTTGAGACTCATTCTCAATCACGCACCGGTCTCGCTCGCTCCTCCCACGTCTCTCGCTCGTCAACCTCGCCACACTTACTGTCTTCATTCACATGCAAAAGATGTTCATTTCAACATTGGAATTAAAACCTTCTTAGTTTGCATCGAAACGAGTCATGGATTTATTCAGACTACTTATGCTGCGTTAACCGAACGCAAATAGAGCGTCAAAATCGTGTCTACCGCGTCTAGTTGGACGCTTGAACATTTTGAATCCATTCGCGCATCCACAGCAAATTGAATGCGCATAAAAATGGAGTGTTTGAAGCGAAATAGACACGCGTTCAAGGCGCTCCATGAGAAATATGTCATAAAACACCACTCTGCCTCTTTTAATTTTCTTTAAAAATATATATTAAACATTAATAGCCACACAAATGTGGTCCAGGCAACTCCTACATTATCTTCACTGCATGTATATTTAAATATCCTTAAAAAAATTAAGTTATGAAACTTCTCTTTGCCCTCAGTCAAATCGATTTGGCAGACAACAAATTATAGATTCATGACACCAAAGATCGGCCGTTAGATCCACACAAGATGAACCGCGACAGGACATCAGAGCCAGCGGCAGACGGCAGAAGGACTGGCCGAGGAAAGGCTGCTCTCGCTGGGGTTAATGAGCGCTGAGCACCTGGTGATTTTTTTTTTTTTTTAAATAGGTGCTCTCTTCATAAATAAACCACAGATTTTAGCTTTAAACAACTACATTCTCACCTGAAAAAGTCTTAAAACTACATTTTGTGACACAATAGTAGTATTTTTAAATTACGCAGGGTTTCTCATCACGTCACTTTACCACATGACAGCAGCGAGCAGGCTCCTTTGAGGCGCGAATTGACGCCAAATTTCAGATTTTTCAACTTGGGCGTCAGACGTGAATTTGCTTCAAACGCATAAATGCACAAAAAGCACCACTCGCGCAAGATGCTCATTTCGTGTCCAATTCGCGTCTTTCACGCGAACTGGACGCTCAAATGAGGCGGAATCACGTCCATCGCGCCGCAGGACTTCCAGACGCGCGTCAATGCGCCTTTCCATTGACTTAACATGGAAACACTCGCGGCAGACGCTCTATTTGCGTTCGGTGTGAACGCAGCATTAAGCTCTCAGTGGATGTAGCTGCCGCTACAAGAGTAGTATTGCATCCTTCATCTTCGAAGAGTCTTTAGTTTTATCATATTTATAAAAGACAGATGCGCTGTACCGATTCTTTCTGAAAACAGCTGAGCTCGTGGAGGCGTGCAGTGGGCGGAGATAAGGAGTCATAAGCACACACACACACACACACACACACTACATGCCATTATCCCTGGATAACTTTCGATTCGCTTAACGTTCATGATGTTTTAATTAGGTCAGAGGACGCTCTTTTGCCGTAAATCGATGTGTTCGGCCGTCTGTCGGAAGCTAGTTACTTTAGTTTATAGTTTTAAATATGGATATTTTTCTTACACAAATGCAGAAGGCGTTTATTAACCCCCTGGAGGCGTATGGATTACTTTTAGGATGCACTTTTTTGGACCGCCATTCACTGCCTTTATAAAGCTTGGAAGAGCACTGATTTTCTTAATATAACTCCAATTGTGTTTGTCTGAAAGAAGATAGTCATATACACCTAGATGGCTTGAGGGTGAGTAAATAATGGGGTAATTTTCATTTTTGAGTGAGCTAACCCTTTAATGTATTAGCTAAGCTCTGCAGTTTGCGTACTCGAGTTTCTGGCCTTAGAGCGCACATATGCGCTTCCATGAGCCTGAACGTGTGTCTCTACTTGTGTGTATGCGACAGACTCATGAAAACCATCTTAAGCCAGGGAATCTGATGAAAGCTCAGTGTCTGACTTTCCCGTGTCCCAGCACTCATTCCTAAAGTCCCAGGACAGGAAGCAGAGCGAGCTGCAGGCCTCAGAGAGTGTCTGTGTTTGGGCAGATGGGAGATGAAGTTTGGCTGAGGGCCAGAGATCTCCGGTGAGCAGAGAGAAACGAAAGAACATATGAGCAAAGGGATGGATATTCCACACAGCGAGGTGACCATCGGCTTTTGTCATGTTAGTTTTAGTACTTATAATGTTCATTTGTCAAATATTTACCAATAAAGATCTGATATGCTTACATTTGAAGAAGGAGGTTTGAGTCAAACAGAATTGAATTTTTTGATTTGTACAACCTAGCAACCACTGTAACATCTTAGTGATCTAGCAACAGCATAGCAACGTTCTAAAAAAACCTCTGACAACACCGTAGCATTATGGCGGCCGGGTTCGCAATACTTTTATTTAGCAAGGATGCATAATACTGAGCAAAAGTGACAGACTTTTACATTGTATCAAAACAATTATATTTCAAATAAATGCTGTTCTTTTGAAATTTATATTCACTAAAGAATTATGAAAAAAAGGTTTCCACAGAAATATTAAGTAGCAAATATTTTAACAGTGATTATAATAAGAAATGTTACTTGAGCACCAAATCATAGAATGATTTCTGGAGGATCATGTGACACAGAAGACTAATGGCTACCTTAACATCACTGGAATAAATTAAGTTTAATAAAATATAATAGCAATAATTATATCCCTTAAAAATCATCTTTGATCACCAAATGACCTATTTAAAAACAAAATCCTGTGAAAAAATGTCTTCATGCCTTAAAGGTGCCCTATGTAAAAATAAATTGAGGAAAATATAAAAAAAAAAACACTAGGCCAGTGTTATATATTTTGTTCAGTTGAGTACTTACAGTATCCCAAATGTTTCCAACTATTTGTAAATCGTGAGAAATTGCTATTTTAACCGAGGAACCGGGACGTGTGAGGGAGTCGCCTGTCATGGCGTCATATCTGCGTTACCCTCGGCTTCCGGTTTTATTTTGCAGAAACGCTTTACTCTCACTGCAATGTGAACAAGTGTCATAGCAGCCGCCGAGCGAACGCACAGAGTAACGTCATAACATAATTTAACACACTCAGATGTGTCTAATATGATAAACAAAGCTGCGTTACCTCATTCTCATGACCGGAAAACCGGAAGTGGCGCAGACGACTGTGTCATAATAAAAGTCCCGCCGCTCTCCTCATTAACAATCCTTCCTCATCTCTACACAACACTCGGTACTGCTCTGCTTCAGACTACAGTAACGTTAATAATCGCATCCATGAAAATGATTTCTGCCCGAGTCCTATCCCGATTCTTTTCCAGCGGCTGTGAGGTAAAGACCACATGTCCCAAGATTCTGTGCTCAAACGTGGTGTCATCAAACTACGCCTTTGTTTTGAACAGGTGACCTCTAGTGGACGGAAAAGTTACATAGTGCACCTTTAAAATAGCTTGAATGTAACTCTACATCCTTGCTTCATTTAGTATATGCGGAGTCATAAATATGCAGATGAGCCCCGCCTCCACTCACACCAGCTTAGTGATCCACTCGCTCAACTTTACTCAAGTTACTGTAGTAAACGCTACACAATGGTGTCGCTCTTTACAATGTCAGACACATAACGGTTATTAATATGATGGCTTGACTACATTATCAAACAGCTAATAATGTGTTGTTAATGTTCCATGCACAAACCATGTTCCCAGAAAATGATACATGGATTACCTGCTTCTCTTGAGACTCCCTGCTTCAGAGTTAATGATATGCTAAAGCCCCGCCCACACGCTGACGTGATTGGTTACAAGGTAGTTTGTGACGTCAGAAACACCAGCGATTTCAAACCGTGTTTTTGAGACTGTCTTTGGTTCACTGCAGTTTTAAGGGGAAAATACTCAGCAATGGTGTTGACATGAATTTGCACATGGTTTGTCTGAAAGCATAGTAATATTTCATGTTTTTACTTTATCTTTTGATCAAATAATTGCAGCCTGAGCATAAGAGACCTTTGAAGAAAAAAAATCTTACAAACCCCAAACATTTGAACAGTAGTGTTCATTTACTTTGTGTAAAAAAAAAATATTTTTTTAATTCAGGCTTTCTAAAAACAATCATGAAACAATCAGTTTATATTTATTGATTAAAATATGACCGTTATGACACAAACTGACTGGATCATTACAGATTCTGCCATTCAAAGGTGCCGGTATTACAGATTTTAAAAGTTCCCATAAACTCTTCTCCAAAAGTCTGAGGAAAATCAAAATTTCATGGTGAGGTGGTGTGCCATTTAAAAGATTTAGAAGGATTTGTTTCGGATAAGAGCCCAGATCTACCTGTCCCATTTCTATGCCTAGAGATATTTTTAGCAGTTAAGTCCTTTTCCTGTTTGGATTTCCATAGCTCGCTAATGTAGAGAAGACTGCAGCAAACATCCCAAGATTCAGATCAAGAGAAATGTATTACGGAGAGCACAGCGTATACTTCATTAGGCGCTAATATTGCTTTATGAATTTGTGTGTCGTCTGAATGGTAACAAAATAAACTTTAGCTTGGTGCAGCATGTGCGTTTGTTTTGTTCTCAGTGTGTATATATAAGCTTTAATGCGTCTCCGTATTCCCCTTGTTGTGTCTAGAGTGGCTTTTGTGTCAGCTGCACACTGGTTTAATGTGAAGTTTAAGCCTCTCATGACGCCAACTAGGGTCTAGTTACACTAGTGGGAATACCTGCTATTGTCCGCTAAATCCCTTCTAATTCCCAGGAATTCTGCTATCATTCCCCTCATCATACCTCCTTGGTCCTGCCACACTTCTATAAGTTACTATACGTGATCTTAAAGACACAGACCCTCCGCCGTGATGCCTGTAAAAGCTATTGATAGTTTATGTGCATCACATGCCTATAGAGTTGCACTGCTTCTGGCTTGCCGTACATATTTAAAGGTTACATTTTTGATCCACTTTTAGTGATTTTGTGATGCCAAATCTCTTCAGTCAGAGTCTTCCGAAACAGACAGAGAGTCTGTCATTCTTCCAGACGTTTTTGAAGACTGCTATCAGGCTGTTTTCATATATTGCATAGAAATACAATTACGCTCTAATGTAACACACTTTATTAGAGACACCAAGAATATGAAACGTGGTTGTCATAGTAACAGGAAGTTCTAAAACCCCCGGCAGCAAATGTTGTTCTCGCAGTCTTTAACAGCTGGGGGGCTGTTATTGGCAAGGCATTGTGGGTCATTACCACATTGCATTTCCTGGGTCAAAATTAGAAGGATTTTGAGGTTTTGAGTCGCGTCATAGACGGTGTTTAAAATCTGTTGTCATGTTTATTTTTATAGGACAGACAAGATTGAGCAGACAAAAGGACCATATAACACTGGCATTGACATTCATCTTACATTCTTTTCTTGCTTTTTAAGAGATGTCCACAAAGAAATCAGGCACTGGTAATATCTCTAATATAATATAAGGAAATATACTAAGTTTTATTTTGTTAGGATAAGAAGCTAAAGGCGAATGAACATTCACATGCCCTCAGTGCGCCAGACTTTTTTCTTTTATGCAGAGATTTTCTAATCTCTTTTCCATCACACGGTGGAGAAACTCACCGCTTTAAAAGCTTGTTAAAGTAGATTCTGATTGGCTGTCAGTGATTTTTTTTTTTTTTTCATCAGTTGGAAAAACGTAACTCCAATAATATTGTTCCTTTGTATTTGTTATTGTTAAAGCTGTTTTCCATTATCAAAGAATTAGAATGATTATTAAAACTATAGTTAATGTTGATGTTAATGTAATAGTAAATTGGTGTGAACGGTCCTTAAATTGAAGTACTAAAATTACTAACATCGGTGCGGAGCAAAGTAAGTGTTTCAACTTTTCAATGAATTCCTATGAAAGTTAAGCTTCCATAGGCATGATCTGAAAACGCCCCAGACTGGACACACACCGAGAATGACAGCCGCGCTTACCTCAGCTCTTCTCGTGATGAATGAAATCTGACTCCTGCTGCGTTTGTGTCGTGACTTTTGTTCGGCTCACTCACATTGTGAAAAGACACGTTCAGTTTTTAATTGTAGTGTCTGTTCTCTAACTGAACGAAATTATTCTATTACTATGAAAATCAAAACGACGGTGGGGGCGGTGTCATGGTGAGCAAGTGATAACCAGTGGCCGTGGCTTTGGGAGTGGCTTCGTAGGGCAGCGACGCAAGTGCATTCTGGGAGTTGTTGTCTTTCATCCACATGAGACAAAAATACTATTAAATATTACTATAATTTTCTGTCTTTTCTCAGTCTAGAAGGCACCAAATTCAAAAATAATTTCACATTTCTACTACATAAATGACCCAGTTTAAATAGTCGCAATTTCAGCGCAGGCTTTGCAAAAAGACTTTTACAATATGTATCCGTCAGCAATGCCACAAACATGTAAGTTACCGGGTTAAAGGCACGCGCCACTTTTTTAGAAAATAGGCTCATTTTCCAACTCCCCTAGAATTAAACAGTTGAGTTTTACCGTTTTCAAATCCATTCAGCCGATCTCCGGGTCTAGCGGTAGCACTTTTAGCATAGCTTAGCATAGATCATTGAATCTGATTAGACCATTAGCATCTCGCTCAAAAAAATGACCAGAGTTTCGATATTTTCCCTATTTAAAACTTGACTCTTCTGTAGTTACATCATGTACTAAGGGAAATGAAAAGTTGTGACTTTTATTTCTAAATTATGACAATTTTTGATGTAAAAGTCATTAACATTATAAGTGCACCACAGGAAACATTATAAAATAATAAAAAAATCCATTTCATGACCCCTTTAAGGCTAATACTTAAACTTAAATGAAAATTAAAACTCAAAATATAACAATAAAAGCTAAGGAAACTCTTTATTTTACATTGTTCGTGTTACATATGTTACATGTACTTAGTAATAACTTAAATTATGCATAATTACATGCAACTAACCCTATAGACATGAAATTAATTAATACTACTCAGTACTTAAATATATAATTACACTGTAACAATGACAGCTTAAAATAAAGTGTAACCAAAGCTAATTCTAAACATGAATAAATACTAGGGCTGTCAAAAGATTAATCGCGATTAATCGCATCCAAAATAAAAGTTTGTGTTTACATAATATATGTGTGTAAATTATTATTTATATATAAATGCACACACAAGCATGTATATATTTAAGAAAAAAATATTATTTGTTTAATATAAAACATTTATATTTATATACATTATAGATTATATAAATGTATATACAGTATATACATGCAAATATTTCTTAAATATATACATGAATGTGTGTGTATTTATATATATATATATATATATATATATATATATATATATATATATATATATATATATATATATATATATATATATATATAAAAATAATAATTAACAGAGTACACACACACATGACAGCCCTAATAAATACTAAAATAGTGTATAAATAGTACTAGAATAACCCAGAATCAGACTTTAGAGAGTACATTCAGCTCAGTAGGAATCAGGTCAGTCACACAGTCTGAGTGTAAAGTCTCCTTCGCTATACGAGGAATCATTATTCAGAGTTCGGGCAGGAGGTCGATGTGGCGACTGAGGATTAGGCATTTAACAGAGGTGCTCTGTGTATTAGAGAAGGAGGTTTACCCTAAAGTTCAACTTTCTCTGGGGGTTTGAATGAGGAGTGGGAAGGGCAAACCCACAAATCTCCTGTTCATCGGGTACCGTGGTGTGGTGTGTACGAGGGACTTATTAGTGCTTATTTCTGTAAATAAGCTGTTTGTGTGTGTGTGTGTTTGGTGGCCTGGTTGTTTGTGAAGGGGCCCTGCGCTGTAGATGTGGTGGTCTGCTGCAACAGGAACGCTAATGCTTCCTCTGAGGCCGGCGAGGAACAGCATGATTAGCCCTCCAGCCCCCCGGGGGGAGCCGCTGCGCTCTCCTCGCTCTAATTCACTTTGACGTCAACAGGAAGGCAGATCAGGTCTCATGAGGGGGAGAGGGAAAGGTGGGCTGCCGACTGTATGGCTGTGGAGGACTCTGGGGGCTTTGAGAGGCTGCGGGAGGGATAACAAAACCCTAAAATGTTTTCTTTGTAGTTTGGAAGAAGCCCGGGAAAGGTTTCACACAAACCTATCCTGACAGACTGAAGCGTGGGGGGCTGGCCGCCATTCCTGCCATTCCCGCCCCTGACTTTATCTTTGTTTGCCCACCTACCCGAGCTCACACACACACACACACACACACACACTTGCTGTTCTATTAAGCCAGAACAGCAGGGCCCACACATACATATACCTTCCCACGCAATATCAAATTACTTTTCAAATTGTGGGGTCAGCAGGCCCACGGGTATCAAGCAGCGTCAATAAAAAAATATCCCCATTCTCAAAATCATGTAGTGCTGCTTAAACCTAAAACAACATTTCTGCTCATTTTACAAGTTGCATTGCAATCGGAGTAATGATCTCCGGTTAGCTGTTGGTGAACTGTAGTCTCTCTTGTGTTGTAGACTGTCTGGAGGGCAGAGGACCGACTCCAACATCAGATGCTCCAATGCTGAGAACAAGCAAACTGTAAGTTCCTAATTCTACACTTTACCTGCTCATTCAAAAACACATTGGCTCTGTTCCTAAAGCTAGTGAGCTGCCTGTATTTGAAGACGTGCTCCTGAGGCAAAGGTTGTTCTGAAATGTATGCAGCCGTCTAAGATCAAGATCTATCTACAGTATCTGTTGGAGCTGCACGATTAATCGTTAAAAGATCCAATCTTATTAAACCTTTGAAGTACGATCACGGTGAGCGTTCAGATCTGAGTTGGCGCTGGTGCTGATTCTGAGAGAGCAGGTGTCATGTGTCTTTTCAACCACACATTATCATTATTTCTGTCTTACAAATATTCTGATTATCACAGAAGTACTAACGTTTATAGACAAGTCTCGCGCAGACAGAAGTTTCGCAGCTTTCATTGGTCAGGACCGCCCAAGAGGACGTTTGACTGACATGTAACTCAACCAATCACAGTTTGATTTGTTCCGCGTCATGTTTAGGGGCGCGAAAATGTAAAATCAAAGTCCCTACAATCACAGACCGGCGTGCATCTATACATTATTCATTCACAATGTGCAAATTTACTGCCATAATGGAGCCGCAAACTTCCCATACTTTTGGAAATCCAGTGTTTAGTTGATCCTGGTAAGCGCTCATTGTAAACACGACGGTGTTCTTCTTCCACGAGGGAGTTTGGCGTCAGGGCATTTGTTTTCCAGGCGGACCATTAAAGAATGGGAACACACACGTCTCATGGACATCCTGTAGAATTCAACCAATCAGACGACGACTTTGAAACTCCCGAAGTGTTTCCAGGAATGTGTGCCGTATGCATCAGACGTTCAGCCAACAGTCCGTGACGTCTGAGGCTGAGACTAATCGACAAGTGACTGTTTAAAAATGTGGAAAAAAGGACATTTATGAGTCATTGAGTCATTCATTCATTAAAAAAAGAACAATTTAAATTAATGAAACATTTTTAATAGACTGCACCACTTAACTTTTTGTCAAAACCTGTAATAAATTGCATGTTATTTTGTAAAAAAAAAAAATTGTGATTATCTATCTATCTATCTATCTATCTATCTATCTATCTATCTATCTATCTATCTATCTATCTATCTATCTATCTATCTATCTATCTATCTATCTATCTATCTATCTATCTATCTATCTATCTATCTATCTATCTATCTATCTATCTATCTATCTATCTATCTATCTATCTATCTATCTATCTATCTATCTATCTGTCTGTCTGTCTGTCTGTCTGTCTGTCTGTCTGTCTGTCTGTCTATCTTTCTGTCCATCCGTCTGGATATCCATCCATCCATCCATCCATCCATCCATCCATCCATCCATCCATCCATCCATCCATTGTCTGTCTCATCTATCTATCTATCTATCTATCTATCTATCTATCGATCTATCGATCTATCGATCTATCGATCTATCTATCTATCTATCTATCTATCTATCTATCTATCTATCTATCTATCTATCTATCTATCTATCTATCTATCTATCTATCTATCTATCTATCTATCTATCTATCTATCTATCTATCTATCTATCTATCTATCTATCTATCTATCTGTCTGTCTGTCTGTCTGTCTGTCTGTCTGTCTGTCTGTTTGTCTGTCTGTCTGTCCATCCGTCTGGATATCCATCCATCCATCCATCCATCCATCCATCCATCTATCTATCTATCTATCTATCTATCTATCTATCTATCTATCTATCTATCTATCTATCTATCTATCTATCTATCTATCTATCTATCTATCTATCTATCTATCTATCTATCTATCTATCTATCTATCTATCTATCTATCTATCTATCATCTATCTGTCTGTCTGTCTGTCTGTCTGTCTGTCTGTCTGTCTGTCTGTCTGTCTATCTTTCTGTCCATCCGTCTGGATATCCATCCATCCATCCATCCATCCATCCATCCATCCATCCATCCATCCATCCATCCATCCATCCATCCATCCATCCATCCATTGTCTGTCTCATCTATCTATCTATCTATCTATCTATCTATCTATCTATCTATCTATCTATCTATCTATCTATCTATCTATCTATCTATCTATCTATCTATCTATCTATCTATCTATCTATCTATCTATCTATCTATCTATCTATCTATCTATCTATCTATCTATCTATCTATCTGTTGTTCATTCTGTTGTTTATTTTACAGTTCGTTCTATTGTTTGTCCCTTAGTTCTGTCTGTCTCTTTTAGTTAAAAATTACATAAATTAATTCCAATTTATTAATTTAAATGAATTAATTGTTTTTCCTTAAATTCAAATTACATGTTACAGTTGCATGGATCCATGTCTAAAAAACATGTTTTGGCTAAATTGCATGATTATATTACATACACAAACACTTCATTTAATACTGAAAAGTACATGATACTTCAATCTAAATAAAATAATTGCCATTTTACTCAAATTTTGTCTGTGGTGTTGTTTATGCTTTCTCAGAGCATCACAAACTCCATTGTAATCAGTCGTGAACCATGCGCTTAACATGAAGAATACTATGGTTTGCTGCTGACGTTGCTCACTCTCAATCATCACGAGGTTCAGTTTCGGTTAGGGTGCCAGCAGCTGCCTATGTAGAAAGTGAAGCAGCTCACTAGGTGTTGGAACAGAGCCATGCCGGTCGCCAAACTTTCCACAGATCCACAGCTTTTGTAGTCATGCATTATTTGGTCTTCCACAATTACACTTTCACGGTGGATTTTTTGATTGCATTGATAGCACATCGAGTTCTCTCACTTTATTGAGGAGGGCTGATAAATATGCAGTGTCACCTTTCGAGCTGCCTAAAATACACAAACCTGTGATTTCTCCGCGGTGTTATCGCTCTTCTGGAGTCGTAGAGTTATTCCTTGCTGGTTTATTCAGAATTGGGCCTTTACAGATACAATTTGAAATGAATTTTCCAATGCTCGCTGTTCGTCTGCAATCACCCCAGCTGTGTTGTTTAAGAGTTTGTTTCCTCACTTTAATAGCACTTTTTGTTATGTCCTTATAGAGTGCGAATTTGTTGGAAAACACAATTTGTGTCTTTAATGGTTCGTGGGCTCAGGGTGGAATTACGTTGTGGATGAGTGAGAGAGGCCGAGTCTGAGGGAGGCGTTTGTGTGTGTGTGCGGCAATATGTAGAATGGTTAACTCTTTGCTTTTCAGAGGGGGTAAAAGCCAGGCAAGGCTCTTTAATTGAGTGTGAAAACAGCTGGGTATCTAGTGCCATTTTCCCCCACAGCAGCATGGAAGTGACTATCTCAATATCCTCCCGACTCTAATCGCTCATAACCCCAAATTCCCCCTCTCTTTCTCTCCCTCTCGCTCTCGGAGCCCTGCCGAGGATTGTTTTACGCTTAATTTTGTTAAACCTAATGAGATTTCCCTAATTAAATCTCCTCCTGACTGGAAAGCTCTCTCTCTCCTGTCGAGTGAAGTGATTGTTTGTAGATCTTTTTAGACAAATAAACATTTTCGGAGCGAAAGCACAGCGTCAAGAGAAATGGAAGGAGCATTCATGCTTTGCCTAATGTCTTTTCACCTACATTTCTACCTTCTCAAATGATCAATACTAGTTCCTCTGGTCTCATCTTACGGCTAAGATGAATTAACTTATTGTAGTACATAATGTCAAATCTTAACCGGGAGCCGTGTTGGGAAGCAAATGATGCTATTAACCTTTTAGTAGCATAACAGTAGATAATAATCAAACAGTTATGATTCAGTCTTTTTAGTGGCTCAAATCATTCAATTACATAAACTGATTCACTTACATGATTCATTTGAATCCGTTCAAAAAATGTATTCTTTACTTCAATGAGCCCATTGTTTCTGCCTTCAATTATTACATTGTTTATTACATTGTTAGCTAACTGTGTGATTTGTATATGTATTTTTCTGAAATCCATAACTCTTGGACAACTGCATTTCTGTAAATTCAGATGCATGCATTTTCTGTAAAGCTGCTTTGAAACGATATGTAATGTGAATTGAATTTAACAAAATCTACATTATTGATTATATTGTGTATCATTTGACAAAATAATATATAAATAACAGTATAACATAACAGTAGCTAATAATTAAACACTTGCCTAAAATGAATCAGTCTGATTCTTTTTAGTGAATCAAATAATTTTAGATGAATCATTCATTTAAATAAACTGATTCACTTATATGATTAATTTGAATCAGTTTAAAATAACACAAAATCCACAGATTCATGAACAGTAGATGAATCTGTATCGAATTTATGTTTTAATATTGATTATATTGTGTACAAAATAATCTAATATATTTAAACTTAAAAACTATATTTATAAATAAATAACAGTATAACATAACAGATAAAAATCAAATACACTTGCCTAAAATGAATCAGTCTGACTCTTTTTAGTGAGTCAAATAATTTTAAATGAATCATTCATTTAAATAAACTGATTCACTTATATGATTCATTTTAATCAGTTTAAAATTACATAAAATCCACAGATTCATGAACAGTATCAAATTGATGTTTAATATTGATTATGTATTGTGTGTGTACAAAATAATATTATATATTTAAACTTAAAAAAAATATTTATAAATAAATAACAGTATAACTTAACAGTAGCTAATAATCAAACACACTTGCCTAAAATGAATCAGTCATTTTTAATAAATCAGCCTATGTGATCATTCACTTACATGTTTCATTTTAATCAGTATAAAATTGAAAAAATCCACAGATTCATGAGCAGTTGATGAATCTGTATCATATTGATGTTTAATATTGAATATATTGTGTATAATTTTACAAAATTATATAATATTTAAATATTTTTTTAAATATTTATTTCCGAATGACCTGCTCAACCAGTGAAATGGCAAGAACCATGGCAGTGATTCTAGACAGATACACGACTGAAAGCCTCTTTTATTGTAGCAATATTGTCATTTATATAAATCTGTATGAATATGTATGTGTGTGTGTGTGTGTGTGTGTGTGTGTGTGTGTGTGTGTGTGTGTGTGTGTGTGTGCACGCCAGGGTCTTGTTTTGTGTAGGAAAGTGCCGCTGGGTGTGTCTGGTCCATTGAACTCTCTGAATAAAAGGCCTTGAGAGTATTGTTGACTGCGGTCATTGAGCTGGTATTGTGGATGCCCCCTGGGAGACTATTGTGAGACTCGACCTTCTGTTTCCCGTGCCGGCTCCGGAAAGCTAGTGCCAAGACGCCTTCACACACATCACAGACACACACCATTCCAACCAGACCCTATTCTTTGCCCCCTCCTGTGGACCGTTGGGCAGTCTGCCCAGTTCTTGTGAAAGGTGCCCTCTGATTTTGCCCCCTCTGATCAGGTTTCTGCCACCAGTTGCCCAGTTTGATGCGAGTAAGTAGGGTGAGGAGTCAGGGGAGATGCCCTGGCATCTGGCACCAGCAGGCCACACACAACACCTAGATCACCGTGCGGTTATTCATTATTCAAGGACTGACTTGACAGAGCGTCTTTTGCGAGGGATGTTACCGTTGTTTATTTGATGCAGACTGAATTGTGTTATTTGTGTTGTAATTCATTCTCCTTTAAAATGTAGGGCTAAAAGCTCCACGGGGTAAAAGGCTCCTTTATTTTCCTCTAAACCACTAGATGGCACAAAAACTTGCCTCAGCACTTTCCAAAACATCCGCTTTTCAAGATGCTCGTGGAAATTTGTCTGATCGTTGACGTGATCGCGGGCAGCAGTGCAAAGTTGATTCTGTGCTAATTTGATCTAATATTTGATATATGTAGCAAATGAGAATCACTACAATTATTGAATATTTATCTCGTCGCGTCTATCTGAGTGATTTTCAGTTTTGTTCAAGGTAATTAAAGCAGCAGTTTTTCAATAACAGAAGAAAAGTATGGTATTTGAGGTAGAAGGAGCAATAATTAATTGTTGACATGACATGGTTAGATTCAGATGGGAAATATCATATATTAAGTTGGCACCAAACAGTTGTGGTCAGAATGATTGGCACCCCTGGTAAATATGATCAAAGATGGCTGTAAAAATAAATCTGCATTGTTTATCCTTTTGATCTTTTATTTTTTTAAAAATCACAAAAATCTAACCTTTCATTGAAGTAAAAGAAATGAAATTGGGGGGTAAATCACATTTTGGTATAAAACACATTGGCAATAATTATTGGCACCCTTTTATTAAATACTTTTTTCAACCTCCTTTTCCCAAGATAACAGCTCTGAGTCTTCTTCTGTAATGCCTGATGAGTTTGGAGATCAGAGTCCATTCCTTCATACAGAATCTCTCCAGATCCTTCAGATTCCCAGCTCTTCTCTTCAGTTCATCACTCATTCTCTATAGGGTTCAGCTCAGGAACTGGGACGGCCTTCATTGTTTGCTCAGTGACACATTTTTGTGTTGATTTTGATGTTTGTTGTGGATCATTGTCCTGATGGAAGATCCAACCACTGCCCATTATAAGATTTCTAGCAGAAGCCGTCAGGTTTTGATTTTTTTATCTGTTGTTATTTGCTAGAATCCATAATATTATGTATCTGAACGAGATGTCCAGGACCTCCAGCAAAAAAATATGCCCAAAACATTAAAGATCCAGCGGTGTATTTAACCGTGGGCATGGGGTACTTTTTATCCGTTTGCGCCAAAGCCATCTGGAAACTTTTTATAGTGTCATGTGACCACAGAACCAGGTCCCGTCTGAAGCTCCAGTCGCGTCTGAACACTGAATATGCTGGAGTTTGTTTCTGGATGAGCGAGGAGGATTTTTCTTCAAACCCTCCCGAACAACATGTGCTGATGAAGGGGCAGTTTTTAGTCTTTCTGACCCCAAAACTCAACTAATCTCTGCAATTCTCCATCTGTGACCCTCAGAGAGTCTTTGTCCACTCAAACGCTCCTCCTCTTGTGCATTAGGACGATATACACACACGTCCTCTTCCAGATTCAGAACATCTTTAGTTGATTAGAACTTCTTAATTATTGCCCTGATGGTGGAAATGGGGATTTTCAATGCTTTAGCTTATTTTCTTAAAGCCACTTTCTATTGTGTGACGCTCAACAATCTTTAGCTGTGCATCAGAACTATATTCTGTGCTTTTACTCATGGAAATTTGGCCGTTGTGTTTCCTCATATTTTTATACGTCATATAGATGTCATAGCTGGACAATTTCATGTTCCTAGTCACCCTGGTGTGCTAAAAAAATGTAAATATTAATGGGAAATATACGTCAGAGATATTTACTCATAAAGAATTTCAGGGGTGGCAATAATTGTGGCCAACGTGTTTCGGAGAAAAACATTTATTTCATAATGTGACTTTCAATTATTTTACTTCAATGAAAGGTTCGATTTTTGCGAATTTTTTGAATGAACGATCAAAAGGATAAACAATGCAGATTTATATGTACAGCCATCTTTGATCATATTTACCAGGGGTGCCAATCATTCTGACCACAAATGTGTATAAAAGCCTAAATTTAAGCTAAATTAAATAATGTTTTGGGTGAGTAAATGTTCAAGGAGGGATTGAAAACTCTCAGATATCATTTAAAATATCTTAATTTGTGTTCTGAAGATGAATGAAAGTCTTGTGGATTTGGAACGATGACATAATTCAATTTTTTTTGCTGAAGGTCCATTTTGTTTTCATGTTGCCTTTTAACAGTGGATATTAATATTTGTTTCATATAGCATCAGTTTACATGGGCATTTACAGTACAGTACCTTGTGCCATCGAGGAGTTGATTAGTACAATTCCTTTTGCTCTTTCTATAACAATCTCAACCTCATCATCATCATCATCATCTCCACCACCCCTGGCCTTCACCCCGAGTCTGTTCCTCATCAGCCTCGATTAGCATTATGTTGATTTAGCCTAGCAGCCCCCACCAACCCAATGGAGGCTTATTAGTTTGAATATTTTTTTTATTTATTCCCGTTTTCTCGGGGTCCCTGTCGGCATTTCCAATTACTCTCGCCGTTCGGCTGTAATTGCCTCCGTGCTAATGGCTGCCAGACAATTGTGCTAAATGAGGTGAAGGCGCGAGGCAGCGAGCTCGACTTCATTAAGAGCTAATGGGATTTTATTGGGGGGACTGAAGACCCAGCTCATCAAAAAGGAGAGATGGAAGGAAAACAAAACAGATGGAGGAGAAGAGGCTGAGAGAGTTTTATAGGCGTTTTCTTCAGTGTCTGCTTGTCTTAAGTTATGTCGGACAGGAATGTGCAACCCTACTGTTTTACTGTTAGAAACACACGCACACACACACTCACACATATGCGTGTATCTGTCTTTCTCTCAAACATACAGATACGCGCAGAGAAGTACGCGCTCCGCTAAACAAACATCCACTCGCGCATGTAACCGACAGATACATGTATAAACACATTAAAATTCAACATAACATTCATGCTTGAAAAGATGAAAGGGAAGGAATTACAGTGGAGATTTGATGATAATCTGTGCATGTCAGTTTGATTACACAGATTTCTTAGATAACACAAATCGAGAGCCAAACTTTGCGCTTTAAAGTGCGCATCGCTTCTAGTTGAAAAAGAGCATTTGCTTGACAGTAATCTGAGAAAATAATCACAGATTTCACTACGTTTTTCATATCAGCAGTTTTATGTCATGATGAGTAAATGGTTTGATGTAGTTTAGATATGATGAAAGATGTCTGAATGAGTGTCGTATAGATGTAAAACAGCTCCATCTATAAATCAGAAGATGTAATGTTCATTTAAAACTAACCCATGAAACACTCAAGTGTTTGTTTATCTCTTGTGTGTTTATCTCCTTCATTCCAGCTGAGTAATATATGTGTGTGTAAGAGAGAGAAAGAAAGTCTTTCTGATTGCTAATACTAATAGAAACAACCTGACATAGATGGCAGTTCCTTAGTGTGTCTTTTGTCATGCTGTTCTGCTTAAAACAAACGCACTGCTCTGTTAGTGTTTTCAGGGTTTAGCTCTACAGCATATTTACTGAGAACAGATGCTCTTCTAACTTTTTGAAGACTATAGCTGTGCACACTTGCATTTGCCACTTTTGCTTTATTTTTTGTTGTTGCAATTAATTCTATTTGATTTAATTCACAACGTGATTTACGTAAATAGATTATTAGGGGCCAAGCACAGAAGGTTATTCTTCTTCCGCTGTGGAAGTCTATGGCAGCCCATAGAACCGTATGGTAAAAAGTTGTGAAATTTGGCACACTGATAGAAGTCAGTGTGAACATTAACCACAGCAATTTTGGAGTTTCTAACTCAATCCCTCTAGCGCCACCAACTGTTCGACTCGATACCTAGATTTTCCGTCATGGAAATCTTTCCGCCATTTTGAATGTTCTGTTGCGCCGATTTTCGCGAAAATTGAACCAGATCATCTTCAGACCATGGCGATAAAAAGTTATGGAATTCAAGTCGATTGAAATCCATCAAATCTATCTCAAATAACGTGCAAACAAATTTGACAAAGTGCCCGCCAAAATGAACGTGAAGCTACATCTGCGCAGTGCTTTAGCGTATTCTTACCAAACTTGATGTGTGTTATGACAAACATGACCTGAGGCTACCTGCACAGTTTTGGCGCAGTGCCACCTAGTGGTCAGGAGATATGAAAAATGGCGGTGCAGAATGCCAAGTCGAACAATACCCAATTTTCCCATATCGGCCATTTTGGCCGTATCGTTACGAAACTCGGTATGTGTTTTCGACACCATGCCCTGAAGGTACTCAGGTTTTGGGGCAGTGCCACCTTGTGGTCAAAATTTATAACAAAATTTCCAAAAATGCTAATATCTTTGGATTAAAATCGCCTATTGTCATGAAACTGGTCTTCCTGTTCAGCCAAATACGACCATATTGGCCTGTCCGATTTTCTTTTAAAACCTACTTTTTTAACTCCTCCTAGACTGTTTTACCAATTTTCACCAAAATCGAATTGTATCATCTTCAGACCATGCCAACAAAAAGTTATGTGTCGATAAACAAAACCGTTTTTGCATACTACAATGACAAATTTGAGGCATGATGCCAAAATTACTCTGAGGCCTTATCTCTGCAATGCTTTGGCATAATGACACCACTCTTCACTCACACTTGACCACATCACATCAATTTGGTCACAGTGCCACCTATTGGTAAAACGTGATAAACCATTAAGAATTTATCACGTTAAGCTTTTCATGAGGAGAATTATAGCTCAACGGATCTCAAAACGATGTAGCTGAAGTAACGTTACAGCGCTTCACTTGATGTGTTTGTATGAGTTGATGTTTGGGAGTTGACGTGTGGATCGTCAGTATTTCAATCTGAAAGAGCGCATGCTCAGTGGGCGTGGTCGTATTAGCGGATAATGAAGTGGCTCGCGAAAGACTGACATCTATCACTTTTCAACCAGATTACATAAACACAGCATATTTATTTTCGATTTGGCAAACGTTTTTTAAAATCCTGATATTTCAGCATTTCTTTAGACATATGTCTCATGTTTGTGACACAAGTATTCACTAAGCTAGAGGTCCTTTTCTGAAGACTATCTGAATGAACGTCTTTGACAGAGAGGCTACAGATCGCGCATCATGTTTGTTTTCTTTAATTTGCAAAACGCAAAATATTTTGTTTTTATTGTGACTGTACACAAAAAAATAGAAACTTAACAGATTATAATGATGTATAACACTTGCCTGAATGATAAAAAACGAAAAAAGTTATTTGAGTCTCTTTGGCACTGATAAGAAAAAAAGAGAGCCAACTCGAGAGGGTTAAATCAAATTACTATTGACTGTATTTGTGATTTTACAGCTTTTTTGCCTAAAATCAGCTTAAAATGTCTTTAATTGTTCAATGTTGCAGTTGGTCGGATGCTCCCAGCCATGTTTGGCGTGATTTGTCTTCTTTGTGCTTGGCCCCGATAATTGCTGCTTGCAGCTATATTTTTTATTATTATTACTTTGCTCCGATAATACATTTAAGACCCCATAAAATGGCATGATGAATATTATTTTTTTCCCCCTGTGTGAACATTTTGGCAAGTTTCTAATAGCCAATGGGCATTATTTAAGTCACAGCCATGAACATGATTTGCTACTTGCTATTTGGGCGGGAAATACTAGAGACATTGGATTGGACAAAAGCTGTGTAGTGCAGAATCAACATTTATTACACTAGAAATACTGTATTTTTTCCAACTTTTAGGATTACACTTGCATATAGACAAGCATTAAAGCTAATAAACATGTACTAAAAACAACAACACTCTCATCTTGATTTTTTTGGGTGTAATCAATCCTAACGTTATAAAAATGTCACTTTTTATCAGGGAACCCATGACATCTAAATTACTGTTTTGTGGCATTTAGGCCATGTGTATTACTATCCTTGTGTGTTCCTGCAGGTTGACAAAGTTAAATTTTAACATTTGTATAGATATATAAAAATAATGTTGATGAGATTGTAGTAATATTCTATATATCCTGCTACAGTATATAAGTTTAAGAGCACTTTACCTGTCACCATTGCATTCAGATTTGTGTGCTCAACCACAGGGCAGCAGCTAAACTGATTCAGAGACAGTGTTACCATGTAATCGAGTTATCTCCGAGGTGGAAAAGAGAGGAAAATCTATGCCCTGATTAGATAAAAGGCATAGCTTCCAGCCATAACATCTAACCATAATATGACATCAGATAGGCTCTGGCAATGTGAAAAATAGGGCTCTGTTTTTGTCATCCTCTGTTTCTTTATTTATTTACTGTAATTTTAGATTTTACAGGGGAACATCTGTTTTGATTTGCATGTAGGATAACGACGGTTTAATGGATCATGCTATGGATAGAGTGAACAACCGTGGGACGTTCGTGATTGATGTGGATGGCTTGAGTCACTGCTCTGGTTTTTCGGAAGTAGTTTGCCAGGGAATTTTTCAGGGAAGGAGTAAGAGTGAATGTGAGAGTTTGGTGAAAGATGGAGTCAGTGAGTGACTTCTATTTCATGCTAAAAATAAAGGCTATTTACACAGCGTAAATACAATCTATCGCTATTTTTACAATGTAAAAAATTTTGTATTTCCATTGCAATTTGTGTAAATAGTAGTTAAATGCTATTTATACTTATAAATAGAGGCAGATACTATTTACACCTCAGTGCTGTTGTACATTAAATGGTATGCAATAAAAACAGTGTAAATTGTTATTTTTATTAAAATTAATAAAAAAGGGATGCCACCTTACTGGGACAATAAAGCCCTCCCAATACCTACCCCTAACCGATACATACTTTATTATTAAACACACATTAGACACTTTATTTACACTTTTTGAGCATTTTCTTAATTTTTTATTGAGAATAAATGACGTGATGTGAAAAGGGAGTAGAGCGAGTTCGGCAAAAGGCGGATTTGAACACGTGCCGATTTGCATCAAAACTTTCTGCCGCGCGACATACCCCTACTATTACTGTTGTTAATCCAACGTCTTCAGTAATTTTGTCTGGCCCAACCAGACGTCAGTGGGCGGAGTTAGTGTAAATAGCCTCTGCCAACAAGGCACTTAGTGTAAATAGACAGTCCCGTAAAATATAATATTCAGTGATTAAAAAAACCTAATAATCATGACTGACGTGGATGTTAAGCTATAGGCTAATATGTGATGTATAATGCCAGTCATTATCACAAAATAAACCCCAAAATGGTGAATTATTTTATTTTATTTTATTCAAAGAGACCACAGACATTGAACTAACACAACTATGGAGGTAATTGTTTGCCAACAGTCACCAATGCAAACTCTCTTTTAGCGTTGAACTACTGTCAAGATTTACTAAAGACACACTGTGAAAAAATAGCGCTAAAAGGGCGTGGACAGGGTTATTTTTGCGGCTGAACATATTGCATATGCATTTAGGAGTTTCCCTTTCCGACACAAAACTTATGGCAGGAGAGTATTTAAATCAATCACGCGAGGTGATTTACTAAGGTTTGCGCTCGTCAATTTACTGATGTTTGCACCATTATTTGCTTTACAAAAAAAGTATGTCTTAAACCAGACGCTAATTTGCGCTGCTCTTGGTAGATTGTGTTGGTCATTATTGAAATTATCTGTCTGTGTCTGTGTTCTTTTAATGTGTGTGTTGTCAGTAGATCACACACTGAACTGTCCACTCCCATTGGTGCTTTTGTGGAATTGCGCTCACACCGTGTCGTAACTACACGCGACTCCGCGATTTTCCATGTTAATTACAGTTTTTGTCCTTACCAGCCGCGATGGCGAAACGCGATGAATCTATTTTGGAATCGGTTTCTATTTGTCTGCAACGTCGCGGCTGGAACAACAACACAAAACATATGGCAATGATAATCTCAGGTAGTGTTTATGTGCTTTATTTAATGTTAAAAGCGTGTAATGTGACTTTCAATATCATTTAGTGCTCCAGATTTGTAACGTAGTCATACTAAAAGCAACAATGAATAATTCACCTCAGATCTTGAAATTAAACAAATGTAAACAGGAACGTTCAAACTGTGTACAAACAACTATATTCTACGACAAAGATTGTTTTAGTAACTCAGTATGTATTTTAGTAATGTTTAAATTGTGTAATATTTGTGAATTTGATTATATAGGCCTACTTATCCATTTCCTTGGGAGTGCCGTCAAGATTAATCTCTGGTGCCGCGAGAGCCCGCCCACACGCTGTTCTGATTGGCTGTGGTTTTTGATTGACATGTTGCATATCTCGTCTGGTGTGGACAGACAAGTTGCTTGACGCTGGAATCTTATCTCGTCGCGTCTAGTTAGGACACAGTGTCACGCTAATTTGCCCTGTTTAATAAATCTGCCCTTTATTTAAAGAAATTTGACAGAATACTGCAACTGACCAATCAGAATCAGGTATTCCAGGGAAAAGTGCAATAATACAGTGCCTATTATTACTTTTCCCCTTACCCCTTGGTTACATCAGCAGAAAAAGTTATTACATTTTGATTAAACTTTATGAAAGCAAGCATTTTTGCTCAGTAAAGTAACATGCACTGATGAATCATGCACAATAAGACCAGCAACATTATTAAGAAAGTAAATGGGGTCAATTTTGCTTTTATGGTGTTTTTAACCAGACACAGAGGGCCTTAAATGTAATTCTCTGCTCTTTTGGATATATTTTTTCGTAGATAGTGATGCAGAAATGAGAGAGGGAGTGACTGGATGAATGGTTGAGTCAGAGAGAGGAAGAAAGAAAGTAACCCTGTCCCGGTGCTAACAGCTGTGTTGCAGCTGCCAGTGGCTCCTGCTGAGGGTGAGCAGCTCAATTCTCCAGGGTCAGATCTGTGGTATGGCGGTATCCGTGGCAACGGGCTTTGGGCCTGTGCGGCAAGAACAATCCTGCCTCTGAGAGCCGAGCGCTGTGCTCTGAGCTCAACACACCGGAATGTTCTACACCGAGAAAGGGAAAAAGAAGCAGAGGAAGAGGGTGAGGGATGGAAACAGAGATGAGGTAAAGAGAGAGAGTCAAAGAGAGAGAAAGAGGGGTTGAGGAAGATCAGTGACCCGGTAGGATACTTACAATATACTGGACGTATTATGGTATTTTTTGAAGAAAACTCACTTATATCACTTATTATATTCAGTTTAAAGGGCTCATGAACTGAGTAATGAAATTTTCCTTGAGCTTTTGACATATAAGAGGTCCTCATACTATAAGAATATCCTGTAAGTTTTGGTTCCTTGTTGTAACCAATCCCAGAGAACGACTCTGCAGAAGATCAACGCCTACTTCATCATTGTAGCTTTGTCCCCGCCCACTGGCGTGTTAGTGAGATGACGAGGAGAGAAGAGCGATACAGGATCACTGGACTAAAAATAACATTACCTTCCAAAGGATCCTAATGCTAGGTAGGGCAGTTTTGTTTAGGGTTTGGTACCGAAACCTGGTACCAATATGGCACCAGTACCTATGTAACCGGACCGAATCAGAACGCAGATTTCTGTGCGTCATTTCGGTGCCACTTAGGGCGTTTTCACACTTGAAAGTCCGCACCAAGGTCCGAACCGAAGTTCATGTTTTGATACATTTTATACATTCGGTTAGTTTTGGTTTGGTTTCACATTGCAATTATGCGAGCGCACTAAAGAGCTTTACATGACACACTTGCGTCCACTCGTCATCATCTATGTGGGCGGCATCTTGACATTGATTGATTTGTAAACGGACGTGTGTCTGACGTCAGCGTCTTTGACAAGAGTGAATGAACGGACGCATATCGTTGCCACTATTGAACAGTGTGCATTGCTTGACTATTTTCTTTTCGTTACGTTTAAAAGTGGACATTTCAAGCTTTATATACACATATTTCTCATGTTTGTGAGACGAGTAGCTGCTGAGTTTCGGTTTATTTGAGAAGCGCTCCAGTTCATGTGCAAAGAATGTAATCGCTCTTGCGATTATTGTCTGCTATAGACTATTTGCTTCTTATTTATTAAATCCAGGCAATTATCTGATTAAACATTGATTAAAATGAAGACACAATTTATACAAAACGAAATTCACATTAAAGAAAGGCTTTCTAAGCAAAATCATACAAAATTTCTTTCAAAATCATTTGTGACCTTCTGTCTTCTGACATATTGCGCATCTTTTCACTTTTCATAATCAATGTAGCCGAGATGAAATTTAAAAATAACATTAAAATATTTAATGTTAAACAGGAACTTCCTGCAAATGGTCTGAAAGTACGAACCACAGAAAATGCTTTCACACTAGAAACGAAACGAACCTTTGTTCAGTTTGATCCGGACCAAGACTACCTCTTTTCGTCAGACCAAATTTCGTCGGTTAGGTGGTCCGGGGGAGGTTTCACACCTGTAATTTTGATTCGGACCAAACTGAAAAGTCAGAAAATCCAGACCAAACAAGTTAGGTGTGAAAGGGCCCTTAAATTCAATCGTGCTTTCGCGCTTTGGCTGGCGCCGAGCTAGAGAGAGAGTGTTTTCAACCACATCATGTTTATTTTAGGTTTCAGACATTTAAATGCACATAATTACTAGCAAAAAATACACACTGATGTGCGGCAATGACAATCCTTTCAGACAGATATAATTTGACTACGTGTTTTATTCATATCAGATACACATTATATAGTTAACTCTATAGTTTACTCTATTCTTCTCCCAGTTCAGCAGTCACTTACTTTCATGTGTTTTGTGAGACTTGGATGAATTTATGTGTTGTAAATCCGACAGATCCGATTCTCTGAGGCGCAAACTAACATGTCGCCGCCAATCGCGCTTTATAGATCAACTAACACACATTCACTCACACATATTTGAAAATCAGAATATCAGATAGTTTGTGACATAGTTAACAAGTTTGTGAATATTTTGAATAAAAAAGAAAAAAAGAAATAAAACCGATACAGCTGTTATAGCACTATTGCGGCTGCTGTGTGTCATGTGAGAAGCATGAAGCGTTGCCATGGAAACCTTGAACCTTGAAGCTGGTTTGTAACATACCAAGAACACCAACTACTTGGCTGTTTTTAATACTGTAACTGTTATTAGTGTTAAATTAGGCCTATTGTAGTTTGGTTAGATGGCTTAGGTTTTACTGTGTGTTTTGTATCTATTTATATTTTTATATTTAAGTATACTTTAAACTTTTAATAAATTGTTCCATTTAAATAATTTTTTATAATTTTATTTTCAATAAATTATTACTGACGTTGTTTTGTGGCTCTTTTTTTTTTTTTTTTTTTTAAGTATCGGTTCAGGCAGCTTTTAGGCACCGGTACCGTTTTAAAAGTATCGGTTTGGCACCAGTATCGTAAAAAAAACAAAACGATACCTAACCCTAGTTTTGTCGTCTGACGTTTTAAATGCTCGCTCGTAAAGGCATGATGGATTCTGATTGGCTGTCATTATTTTTATCTTTCATCAGCTGGGAAAAATCGTTCAATATTGATTCTTTCTCTATGTTCTGGATACCCTGCTATTCCTTTATATTCCTTTATATTTAGACTTTTTTTTAAACTTTGTTATCAGTATATTTATCGCTCTTGGTGTTATCGTGCCTTAAGACTAAATTTAACAAAATCTTAAGGTAATTAAATGTGACTGATGTGATTATATATAGAAAGTGATCAAAGAACGCCCCCTTTACAATCGCTGGAGCTGTCAATCAACCGAATTTGGTCTGTTTTTTTCTCCCACAACTTTTGACTTGGTAGAACTTTTAAGAAGTAACTGAGACACAGAAGGGGTTAAACAGTGGAAGTTAGACCGATAAGAGTGGTTTGGTCTGAGAAAGAGAATGGAGAAATAGACCAATATGATCTCAGCCGCACAGAATAGTGGTTGTCAAGTGAACAGGTCTTTGACTGTCCCCTAAAGCAAGGCGGCTGGAGTCGGTCTTATCTCCTGGCTCCAGCTCCGGCCCACAGCAGTCTGGCCCATAGAGCCTCCCTCAGCTCTCAGCCTGAAAACATCGCTTTAAATCTGAAGCTTATTCATTAAAAAATCATCCTGCAGCATCCACAATGATATTAAATATATTAAACAGGTATCCAAACAGGCACAAAACATGCAATGTTCATTTCAGCAAACACAATGGAGTGAATTCAAACAGTTGTGATTTTCGGCACATATATGTATTTATTTGCATTTATTTGATTAAAAATACAGAAAAAACGGTAATATTGTGAGATATTATTACAATTTAAAATAAGGTTTTTATTTATTTTAATATGCTTTAAAATATAATTTATTCCTGTGATCAAAGCTGTATTTTCAGCATCATTACTCCAGTCTTCAGTGTCACATGATCCTTCAGAAATCATTTTAGTATGATGATTTGATGCTCAAGAAACATTTATTATTATTATCAATGTTGGAACAGTTGTGCTGCTTAATATTTTTTTATAACGTGATATTTTTTTCACGATTCTTTGATGAATTCAAAGTTGAAAAATAACAGCATTGATATAAAAGAACTTCAAAAGTTTGGGGTCAGTAATTTAGTAAGTTTTTTCTTTATTTTGTTGAAATAAATTGACACTTTTATTCAGCAAGGATGTGTTAATTTGATAAAAAGTGATAGTAAAGATTTATATTGTTAGAAAAGAATTTTATTTTGAATGAATGCTGTTCTTTTCTCATCAATGAATCCTGAAAAAATTATGACAGTTTCTAAAAAAAAATGTAAACTGTTTTCAACATTGATAATAATAATGAATCAGCATATTAAAATAATTTCTAAAGGATCATGTGACACTGAAGACTGGAGTAATGATGCTGAGAAAATTCAGCTATGCATCTCAGAAATAAATTATATTTAATTATAAATTATATATATGTATATTAAAATAAAAAAAGCATTATTTAAAATGTTAATAATACTTTCACAATATTACAGTTTTTTCTGTATTTGTGATCAAATAAATGCAGCCTAACACTCACTTAAAATTGATTATTAAAATTAATATCCATATTTCATACTGTGCATTACAATATTGTGAAGCCTAAATTCACTTAAAATGACTGACTTTAGGTTTTATTTTTATTTATTTAGAAAAACTCGGCCGGTTATCAGCCATGAAAATAATTGTTACGTTATCAGTATCCATCAGAAGTTGCAGTGATATATATATAATGCCACCTGAAGACTGGAGTAATGATGCTGAGAAAATTCAGCTTTGCATCACAGAAATAAATTATATTTTAAAGTATATTAAAATAGAAAAACATTATTTTAAATTTTAATAATATTTCACAATATTACAGGTTTTTTTTCTGTATTTGTGATCAAATAAATGTAGCCCTGATGAGCATAAGAGACTTTTATTTTTACAAAAAAAAGAATATATTTGCCGTCATCTAACACTCACTTAATATTGATTATTAAAAACGCTGATCATTTAAATATAACAGTCATTTTAAAATGAATATCCTGTACATTACAATATTGTGATGCCTAAATTCACTTAAAATGAATGAGTTTAGGTTTTATTTTTATTTATTAAAAAAATAATAATAATAGAATCGGCCAGTTATCAGCCATGAAAATAAATAATTATTGCCTTATCGGTATCCATCAGAAGTTGCAGTGAAATATGAATTATCATATACATGTTTATATAAAAAAAATGCACAGTATAAAGCGTGGTATTCCCTGTGAAATCCATTTATATGAACAATAAAATGTTTAGCTCTATATTCTATACATGTTCACAGCATGAAGTTGCTTTGAAATCGCAGCATCTCACATCATCTTGCAGTTATGAAACAGCCATTGTCCTCTGTTAAAGACAGTTTATTTTTGAAGTCACACATTATAGCTGAATTTATAAATGTGCCACCCACAGTCCTTCTGGACGGCCCTCAGCGACCAGCTGCCTCCCGTTTGGCATTGTCTATATATTTCATACTCAAGATCGCATTTACATGAGGAGCTGACAAAGTGTTGATGAACTATGGAGAGATGCGCCAAATCACACTAGCTGGGTCGACCAGGCATGAAAAAGTTCAGCTAGCATCAGATTGACGGCAGAAGTTGTGTATTAATATTCATCCGGGCGCTAATGGAAGTTATTAAGACGTTGTAAACATCACTTGTGAGTTCGCGTGCATTGTTAATCAGTTAGTCAGTTAGTCTACACGAATACTAATATGATTAGGCAGGAGTTTAAGGGGCAAAACGAGCTGCATTTAACCATTTCCTGTGAGTATTCTGTCAGAGCGATGACGGAAATATGTACAGAATGATGTGCGGTCGGGGGGAGTGCAGCGAGAGTTTCCATGGCAACAGGATTCCTGTGAAAAGGTCAACGTGGAAGGCAGACTTGGAAAAGCACAAGAGGATTATTGGGGATTTAGCGGCGAGTAAAACAATTTTTTTACTCTCTTTTTATGTATTTTTTTTGTCCTATCTGAATGACGATAAAAACACTGGATATGAATAGTGCAATTATATTGCTCAAAAAACGTCTCGCTCTCCTTTTTTATGATTTCTTGCCTTGGTCCTTTGAAGTGAAATTGAAAAGAGAAAGAGTGGTGGACGACGGTGGTGCTCGGCTTTGTGCTTGGCGCTGATACGCACTCTTCTGCCCCCTCAATCACTTCCTCCCTCTCTCTCTCTCTCTCTCTCCTTCCTCCCCCCCTTCCCTTTCCACTCACTTTAATTAAGTCAGCCTCCCTGGCATGGCTGCCAAAGATAATTGGAGTGGGTTTTGGATGCCATTTACTCGAAATGTCGCCTGTTTCTTTCTCTCTTTTTTTTAAATTCCTCGTCTCTGCCACGTTCACTAATTTTCTCCCTCTCTTCTTGTCGTTTATGAGATAGGGATTAACCCGAGGTGTGCGGCGTGCAGGTATGCTTCACAGGCGGAAGACAATTTATTAGCCAACTTTGTGGGCGAAGATTCGTTTTTCTTTAACTTGCTTTTAGTATTAGTTCTGACGATATTTTCGGAGCACTTGGGGGAACTTTTATGATGGGCTGTATTTATAATCTCAGGCAATTAGTCACGCAAACTTCATTTACATTTCCCCTCACTCTTAAAAATAAGTTTTTTAATGGAAGTTTTAGGTTCGTAAGACTTCAAAAATATATAGCAGATTTATTTATTTATTTGTTGTACAGTGTGAGTGAGTTTTTCATATGTGAGTTGGGCTTATGGTTCTTTGGATATTCAAAATTCATCATCACAGGTTTTTTAAATTCTTTTTTGGATCGAATAACAAGTGAAAACAAGTGGGGTTATCATTGAAACACATTTAAAATCATTCTACAACAGAGCTTTTGTGCTTTTAGTGTTAAAATAACATTTCAAAAATCATGAATTAAGTGACATAAAAAAAGAAAGGAATAGGCCTTTTATAGGAATATTTTTTTATATTTTATATATTTGTTCTAACCACATTTCTTTGCATACCCCCCCTCCTCAAAATATTATACTTTATGTACTTTATTTTTTTTATTTAATTTCACTTAATACATTCTGACTTTATGCTTGTAACGTTTACATCTATTTTTTATTAAAATATGTATATCGTAAAATATATCGTTCAAAGCATCTTTCCATTATCATTCATGTTAAGATACAAAATGTTAGATTTATTTTTGTATTTTAATGTGGCACTAAAACATTCAAATTCTATCATGTCAAATGAAATAAGTCATTAAAGGGATAGTTCACCCAAAAATGAAAATTAGTCCATGATTTACTCACCCTCAAGTCATGTGTATATGACATTCTTCAGTTATATAAAAAAAGTCCAGGCTAATCCAAGCATTATAATAGCAGTAACAGTTGCTCTGTTTTTGAAGTCCATAAAAAATCTGTCCATCGAATAACTGCTCCTCTAGGCTCTGGGGTGTTAATAAAGGCCTTCTGAAGCGAATCGATCCGTTTGTGTAAGAAAAATATCCATATTTAAAACTTCATCAAGTAAACTTCCAGCCGGTCGCCTTCCGTGGAAAAGTGTTGAAAGTGCCATCTCGCAATTCAAGATGCGTACGTGACGTCATGACAAATAAATTGAATACGGAAGGCGGTCGGCCGAAACTTTACTTGATAAAGTTTGAAATATGGATATTTTAAATGTCATCTACACCTAGGATGACTTGAGACTTTTCATTTTTGGGTGAACTATCCCTTTAATTGAGCGGTTAGCGAATATACGAGTTAATGATTGATAATTAACCCGTTTTCAAACATTTGTGTGTGTGTGTGTGTGTATGTGCACTGTAAAAAACAAATTCAGGTCTCCAATTGCAAATTTTCTAGTGACTGATCACATCTACATTTTTCAGTTGGCCAAATTTAATTTCTGTGAATTGATGCAATTTAATTCACAGAAATTCAATTTGGCCAACTAAAAAAAAATTTGATGTGATCAGTCACTAGAAAATTCTATCACTAGAAATAGTCATTTATAAGGAATTGTTGCACTTTTTAAGCCTTTTTAGAGAAGAAAAATTCTGCCTTTTTTAAGACTCAATTTAATTAATAGTCAAATTCCATCAAAACTAATAATCCTTATGTAATTCAACTGATTAACGATTTTTCAATTATTCAATTAAATTACGTAAGAATTATTCCATTCAGTTTGATGGAATTTTACTATTAATTAAAAAGGCAGAATTTCTTTTGAGTGTGTCTTTGCTTTTCTCAGTTGAGTCAAGCTACAGAATATAAATGTAGTTCAACTCACTTTGCTGCCAATTTGTCAGGTTAATCCGCAGTTTTGTAGCCAGTTCTCTTGATTTATTGCGTGTGATGAACTTTCATGTTTTATTGACGACATCTGTTGTTTCGCAACCCAGGTCTGGTGTTATGAAGTGCTGTTATGTAATCAGGTGGTATAACACTTTATACAGTACCACCCATTATAGTGTGTCTGCTCATGCCGATCTCCTGAGGCGTCAGTGTGTCACAGTTTGGCGTACACATGTCATGGTTTTCCAGGTAGTGCTTGTGGTAGCGTGTGTGTTCTGGTCACAGTGTGTGGTGGCTGCAGCAGGAGTCAGCGAGTGAGGCCTCCTATCAATCATGCTGGGCTGCTGAAAAGGGCTGCGCTGGGCCGGGCCACCCATCCAGCCGGCCACGGCAGGGGGATCCAATATCCCCCCAGCCCTAATGTACTCCAGATGGCCAGGGCAGAGCGCTGGGGCCGGCCAGGGCCTCTCTGTACACCTCCAGAGAGACTGGGAGCGAGAGCGCAGAGCGATCTGTCTGCATAGCTGCGGTGTGTGTACGTTAGAGAGGAGACGTCCTGACCGTGGGGTTCCGCTGGAGTGCGTTTGCTGGACTTGCGGTACACACACACACACACACACGCACACATTTTCTTGCTATGTGTCATACAAAACACCTTCATGAGCCTCATATAGAAGGGGTTTGAAAGGAGTCAGCATATCCACAGGGGTTGCTCCAGTCTAGAGGTACCTATTTTGTGGTCGATGGACATTGCTAACTGTAGTATTTTAACTCATTCAATAATTCAAAATTAGGGATGCAACAATGTTACAATCTATCCCAATAATGATCCATCCATCCATCCACCCACCCATCCATCCATGCATCCATCCATCCATCCATTCATCCATCCATCCATCCATCCATCCATCCATGCATCTGTCATGCATCCACTCATCCATCCATCCATGCATCCTTCCATGCATCCACTCATCCATCCATCCATGCATCCTTCCATGCATCCACTCATCCATCCATCCATGCATCCACTCATCCATCCATCCATGCATCCTTCCATGCATCCACTCATCCATCCATCCTTGCATCCACTCATCCATCCATCCATGCATCCTTCCATGCATCCATCCATCCATGCATCCACTCATCCATCCATGCATCCATCCATCCACTCATCTATCAATCCATGCATCCACTCATCAATCCATCCATGCATCCACTCATCCACTCATCCATCCATCCATGCATCCACTCATCCATCCATCCATGCATCCACTCATCCATCCATCCATCCATCCATGCATCCACTCATCCATCCATCCATGCATCCACTCATCCATCCATCCATGCATCCACTCATCCATCCATTCATCCATCCATGCATCCACTCATCCATCCATCCATGCATCCACTCACTCATCCATCCATCCATCCATCCATGCATCCACTCATCCATCCATCCATCCATCCATGCATCCACTCATCCATCCATCCATGCATCCACTCATCCATCCATCCATGCATCCACTCATCCATCCATCCATGCATCCACTCATCCATCCATTCATCCATCCATGCATCCACTCATCCATCCATCCATGCATCCACTCACTCATCCATCCATCCATCCATCCATGCATCCACTCATCCATCCATCCATCCATTCATGCATCCTTCCATCCATCCATCCATCCATTCATCCTTCCATGCATCCACTCATCCATCCATGCATTCATCCATCCACTCATCCATCCATCCATGCATCCATCCATCCATCCATGCATCCATCCATCCACTCATCCATCCATGCATCCATCCATCCATCCATCCATCCATGCATCCACTCATCCATCCATCTCTTACCTACCTCTTCCTACTCTACTGTTTTGTCTAAATAAAAATTCTACAAAATAAAATCAATCATTGTAAATGCTACAAGTGAATTTAGGCATGTTATAATGTACAGTATGTAAAAATGTATATTAATTTTGAGACTTATTAAAGTTTACATTTAGTATTATTCATTAGTGTTTTTAAACTTTAGTGCACACCCTTTACTGTGGATGGTGACAACAGTAATCTAAATTCAAAAATCAAGGAAATTAACATTTAGATTAGATTAGATTCAACTTTATTGTCTTTACACAAGTACAAGGCAACGAAATGCAGTTTAGGTCTAACCAGAAGTGCAATAGCAGCAAGTGCAGGATATACAACGTTTGCATAAGTGCAGGACATGGATATGTACTGAATATATATAAATATATCTATAAATAGAGAGATGGTTATTACTATAAACAGAATTTACAGGTGAATATGTACAGTGAATAAATATACAGATGGTTATTACTATAAACAGAATTTACAGGTGAATATGTACTATGAATATAATATAATATAATATACAGATGGCTATTACTATAAACAGAATTTTACAGATAGAGGTATACAATGACATGTTAGGCTAAAATGAGGAATAAGGCAGTGGATTAAGGTAGTGCAATAAATTATGGACAGAAGCTATCCGAAAAAAGTGTAAAAGTGCAGTGGAAAGTGGTTGCATATTACAGTTAGAAGTACGGTGCAAAATGCAAATGTAAACAGTAGATGATGAGCTGACAACCAGTATCGGCTGACAACCAATAGGTACCAACATACAGTGAGTGTCATGAATCCCTAACAAAAATGCTTTTTTGACAGATAAAACTTAATGTGCGATCACAAGGTATTGTACGTTGTCAACACCATAGCGATGTATGAAGCACTGCTCACTCAGAAGACATTTTCAAACGCAGCGCTGTGAAGTCATGTGACCAACTTGAACATGAGCGAAATCTGCTAGGGCAATTTTTCACCCTCGCGCAAAACTTCAGATCGCGTAGATTCCAACTGAAATGACGGATTTTTGCTAGACATTTTACTGAGCAACGAGATCGGACTTTTAATGTGTCTGATCTGTTATGTTTTTAGGAAAATTCGCACAGTAAAGGATGCAAATATAGCCCCGTTTCCACCCATATTAACCAGAACAATTAGTCCCAGGAACTCTTTTTCCCCCAGACCTGTTGCGTTTCCATCACGGTCTAAAGTACCGTGAAGATTAGTCCGGTGACGTACGACTTTCCAGACTTTCCAGAGCCCACTGGATTTCGTCCTCTGCAAATACACTTAATAAAGCCTGAACCTCGTCGTCGGTCCATCTGTCATTGTTTTTTTTTTCTTTTCATTGTTGATTCAAATAGCAAATGACTCTTACTGCACGCACCACAACAGACTTTTAGGTTGAAATAAAATGTTTTGAAATGTTCAACGCACAAGTCCCACCCCTGAAACTTTGAAAAAGTACTACCTCGCAGGGCCGTTTTGTGGGGGAAATCTTTACCCAGAACTTAATTTAGACCCTGCGGTGGAAACGCGGCTTTATATTAGAAGTAAAAGGGAGAAAGTTTTAAAGTGCCACCAAATTCGGGGGGTGAGGAATTCAACAAACTTTATGAATGACGGTCCTAATTCTAGGGGAAACTGTGGAGTTTCTTGCAGAGATTCCATGTGGATCTAGTCATGGCATACCAGCCCCGTTGATTTAGATAATGGCCCCTTTAGGTGGAAGAACGCTACCATTTTAGTAAAATAAACAGTCAGAAATTGGACTGAGTGTTATTTGAAATGTTATAGATACACGAGGAATGTGTCTGTCTCCCTGAGGCGCACATGGAAGCTTTCATGGTAACACTATATCTGATGGAAGCCATCGGCCCGCCACAGTTGTTGATGCACCTGCGGGTTCGAAACTTGGCTCAGACCTGGAGATGGCCAGAGAGAGACTTTCCATTCAAAATAGCCTGTCATTTTATCCCTGAATATTATCAGTCTCTCTCTCGCTCTCTCTTGTTCATTCTTTCATTTTCTCCGCACCCCCCTGACATCTCATCTTCTCACCCTCTATGAGTGTATTTTGTCTTGCTCTCTCTTTCTCTCATTCCTCTCATCTCCCCGCTGCCATCCTTTCCCCCCACGCATGATTCTCTCTCCCTGTGGCATTGCAGAGGAAATTTAATATTGGATTGTTTGGAGTTTCCAAGGCTTCCATTCGGCGTAGCTCCGGGCACTACGCAAAGACAAACATCAGCTGTTGGGGCCAAGAGCAGCAAACATCGCCTCATTATCCCACCATGCTCATTTTTGCTCCACTGGTCTTGTTTCTTGCTCTTTTCTGAGTGAATCTTTCTCCCTTTCTCTCCTCTCCAGGACGTTTTGTTCCTGTCAAACTCTGAAAGTGTTAAACATTGAAAACATTTTAAAGAATATCATTAGGCAGTTTATGGAACGTTCTAGGACTCGATGTGGTTTGATTCGAAATACTCCATGTGCACCTTGATCTCCCTGTGTTCCAGATTCTCTAGACTTACTTTCTTTTTTTTTAAAGGAAATTATTTTAGGGCATGAAATGCAGACAGATAGATGGATAAACGGATGGATAGGCATATAGATGTATAGAGGGATAGACAGAAGGACAAAGATGGATAGAAAGACATATATACAGATGAAAGGCAGAATTATAGACAGACTGACAGATGGATGGAAGGATAGATAGACTTAGAGACAGACAAAGATAGATAGATAGATAGATAGATAGATAGATAGATAGATAGATAGATAGATAGATAGATAGATAGATAGATAGACGGACGGACGGACGGACGGACGGACGGACGGACGGACGGACGGACGGACAGACAGACAGATAGAAATGGATGGATGGATGGATGGATAGATCTCTCTCTCTCTCTCTCTCTCTCTCTCTCTCTCTCTCTCTCTCTCTCCCTCCATCATGGCTTGTATTGACCTACTCTCTCTCTTCAACCTCTGCTTGCCAAGTAAAACATCTTGTTTTTGTGTGAACATCACCTCAGTGCTTGTCTTTACCTCACACTTACACATCCCGTGTAGATTTAAACAGCTGCACTTCACTCACTTCCCTCCACACACGATAAGACACTGTGAAATTTCACCGGAGCTTATGATTATGACCGTTTGTCCACGTCTCATCATCAGTGTCCAGCATGCACTGATCATCAGGCCGGCGTGTCTGCGGCAGAGTCTCCTCTGAAACTTAAACTCTTCATTAGGAATCTGCTGACAATCAGAGCAGTCAGAGAGTGTGTGTGTGATAATCCCCCCTCTCGTTAACCCCCCACGGCTCTCTCTGCGAGCGCACACACACTTGCTCCTGAGGGTTTCTCTTTTTTTAGGGAAGGAATGGAAGGGGTTTGGATCCTCTGCATGCTGATCACCCTTGCCCTAATCCTGCTGCCACATTCCTGGCAAGGCCATCTCATGCTCTGTGTCTCTCATAGCACATGCATAGCTCCTTATTTATTATCCTCATCGCTCCAGCTCAAGTCACAGTGCACTCGTGTTTCAATTTTTAACATTTCAGTTCATAATATTAATTTGAGGCTATTTTACATTTTAATTTTCTTTCTGTTGCTGTCTACATTTTTTATGCATTTAGATTTTTTTATTTTTTATTATGTATTTTTTATTAATTAAAAATTAACCGTGAATGGCAGATGCTTACAAAGTTTGCTATATCACAATTTGATTTGTTATATTTGTTGATTTGTTGTCACAAGCTTTCCATTCAATTCCAAATCATTGTGTGTGTGTGTGTGTGTGTGTGTGTGTGTGTGTGTGTGTGTGTGTGTGTGTGTGTGTGTGTGTGTGTGTGTGTGTGTGTGTGTGTGTGTGTGTGTGTGTGTGTGTGTGTGTGTGTGTGTGTGTGTGTGTGTGTGTGTGTGTGTGTGTGTGTGTGTGTGTGTGTGTGTGTGTGTGTGTGTGTGTGTGTGTGCGTACAAACTGGTCAAACGTTTGTAAACATTAAGGCTTTTTTTATGTTTTTGAAAGTAGTCTCTTTATCTCACCAAAGCTGCATTTGTTTGACCAAAAATACAGTAAAAACAGTAATATTGTGAAATATTATTGCAATTTAAATTAACTGGTTTCTGTTGTAATATATTTTAAAATGTAATTTATTTCTGTGATGCAAAGATGAATTTTCAGCATCATCACTCCTTCGGAAATCATTTTAATATGATGATTTGCTGCTCAAGAAACATTTATTATTATTATAGTAATGTTAAACACAGTTGTGCTGCTTATTATTTTTGTGGAAACTGTGATTTTTTTTTTCAGGATTCTTTGCTATAGAAAGTTTAAAAGAACAGAATGTATTTTAAATAAATATTTTATTCATATCTTTTTTAATATTTTTTTAATTTAATACATTTCTCTACTGTCTTTTTATCAACTTAATGTACTAAATAAAAGTATTAAATTTGTAATTTTTTTACTTAACCCAAACTTTTGAATAGCAGTGTATCATGACTTAAATAAGCATCTAAAACGTTGTTTTAATGTTGTCAACATTAATAATAATAATAATAACAAATTATCTAGAATGATTTCTTAATGACCATGTGACACTGAAGACTGGAGTAATTATGCTGAAAATTCAGCTTTGATATTTTTTTCTTTTTAAATATTACAACAGAATTAAATTGCAATAATATTTCACAGTATTACTGTTTTTACTGTATTTTTGATCAAATAAATGTAGCCTTAGTGAGATTAAGAGAGTACTTTGTTTCCAAACTTGTATATATGTGTGTATATACATACACACACACACACACATTATATAGGGCTGTCAAATGATTAAAAAGTAAAAATAAAATAAAATAAAAAATAAAAGTTTGTGTTTATATAATATATGTGTGTGTGTACTGTGTATAATTATTATGTATATTTGAATACACACATAGATGTATTTAAGAAATATTTGCATGTATATACTGTATATATATTTATATCACTTATATTATATATATATATGTATATATATATATATATATATATATATATATATATATATATATTATATATATATATATGTATATATATATATATATATATATATATATATATATATATATATATAATGTGTATATATACATATACATATATATATATATACATATACATATATATATATACATATATATATATATATATATATATATATATATATATATATATATATATATATATATATATATATATATATATATATATATATATATATATATATATATATATATATATATATTTATCGATAAATATAAAAAAAAATCCTAAATGTATGTATGCATGCGTGTATTTATATACATAATAATAATTATACACGGTACACACATATAAACACAACCTTTTATTTTGGATGCGATTAATTGTGATTAATTGTTTGACAGCCCTTTATATATATATATATATATATATATATATATATATATATATATATATTCCATTGAATCCTCAGTCATTTTATTTATTTGAGTTAATTCAGAGCTTCTGAGTAAAACATTTTACAACTGCCCTACAGATTTCAGAGTTTCCTCTTATGCTTGATGGCTGAAACAGGCCTGTTTCCAAAGCATTTCACTCTATTCCACTAACAGCGACTGAGTGTAAATTGATGGATGACGTGCTAAACGGGTTAAAAACAGGCATAAGTGGCCACCGTTTCCATCGGTCAAAGAATCACTCAACAAGCGTCCACTGAAACGACTTCTGCAGGATGATGTATTAGCACAGGCTGCTTTCTGATCTCTCAACACATTTATCACAGATGGCTTCTCTGGTTTTTGCCGCATCTACCCAAAGTCTCACCAAGCGACAGAGCTGGATGCCTCGTGGTAAGATTAGGAGGTATCCGTTTAAACAGCCCTGCAGATTGGGAAAGCAAGATAACGCACACACTGTCCCCTTACCCGTATCTCTGCTCAACATGAGAGCGACCGAACCGATTTGACAGCAAACTCTTGAAGATTACCTTCACTCTCTATGAGCTCAGGTGTTCCAATTTCGGCAGAATCCCAGCCTTCAATATTCAGATTTTTATCAGCGCGGTGAGGAAACGTATCCACGCCGTGTCATCGGCAGGAACGTCCGCTCGCTCTTGTGTGCACTAATGGCATCAAGATGCGATTACGTTCTGTGCCGTTGCAACACGCCCACACGAGGCACATAAAAGTTAGAATGATCTAAGGGCACTTTAAATTTTCTAAAGATTGCCATGTTATCCCGTTTAATGGATGGAGTCAAGCAGTATTGAATTCTTTTCAAAAGAGTGCTATTAGCTTGTGGCCCTCTCAGTCATACAGTAAAACTGGTCTACGTGTTGTACGTGCACACCTCTCCTTTATTGTAGCCGTTAGCCAGGAAGTGTATTGAAAGTAAGCCAAAGGATATCCTTGCGGTTCTATAATCAGCATTAGACTGATTTCAGGCCAGAGTTAATGCAAGTTTCCATTATTTTGTACATCTAGGGCCCTATCGTACACCTGGCACAATGTTGTCTTTGCTGTTTGGGCTGGTCCGAATATCCTTTATTGAGCTTCGAAGCTTTGGTAGTAATCAACACTGAATAATCGAAGCTTCAGAGGGAAGGAGCTGAACATATTCTCTATAATAAAGGCAGGAATCTCAAAAAGCGACGCGCAGGCAGGGCTTATATTCTCAGAGAACGGACACTGCACTAGTGATACAAAACACACAGATCTGTTACGTCCCAGTAACAAGCTCCTATATTTCACAGTACATTCATTTAGATTGATAATAACGGGTAATAGACTTGCTGTGATAGTCGTTGTTGCCGGTGTTCAGTCATAACACAGGTTACATCACTGTCGTTTTGATTATTTTATAGTGGTAAAAATCATTTAGTTCAGTTAGAGAAGAGATTAACTACAATTAAAAACTGAATGTGCAGCGTGAGCCGGACGAGAGTTTCGAGGGGGATGCCAGGTGTGCAAGAAAAGAAACAAAAATAATATTCAAATCCCAAAATTTTTAATCGAATACCAACCCACTGAACGAATATTTGCATATTCTGATCCAGACCTACTACAGCAAGTGTATTTTGCTCATTTCAGCCCGACGTAGTTTCATTTTCACGTCCAGATCCACGTTGTTAAAATAGCAAATGCACTCGCACCATCTGTTCGCCCATGGGCGTCTGGTCTGAAAACCAGGTGTGTTCAGGAGCATTGTTGGCTTGTTACTATTTTGAGGAACTGAAGAAACGACTGCGCCATTGACCAACAAAAACCTGCTCTAAAGTCAATAGCGCAGTATTTTTTGTGTTATTTAAAGGGTGTGTTAGTAATACGCCTATATGCGGTGCACAGCGTGCATACACTCTGTTTATTACACACACAGGGACACACAGCAGCACACACACATGTTTAAATATTAAAAATAAAAAGATTCTTCTCTGGAGAAGCGTTCAATTCAATTAAAATTTTATTTATACAGCACATTTAAAATCAACCTGAGTTAGCCAAAGTGCTGTACAAAGAGAAGATGGGATCTAAGTGATCGTGAAAGATTGAACGTGATAATCAGGTTGGAGAGATATTTGGGAGATAAATTATTGAGAGCTTTATAGACAAATGACAAATATTGTTGTCGATACGGTATCGGACTGGCAGCCAGTGCAAAGAACGTAAAATTGGTGTGATATGGTCTACTTACGGGCAGCCGCATTTTGGACCATTTGAAGGCGAGAAATGGAAGAGAGAGATAACCCAGAGTACAAAGAATTACAGTAATCAAGCCGAGTTGAAATGAAAGCATGAATTACTGTTTTAAAACTTTTCCTGCTTAAGAAAGGTTTGACTTTGGCTAATCGCCGAATATGATAAAAAAACTGGTACTAACGGTGGTGTTGATCTGTTTAGAAGTAGTATAAGGAGAAGTAATACATTCACCTAAAGGATTATAAGGAACACCTGTTCAATTTCTCATTAATGAAATTATCTAATCAACCAATCACATGTCAGTTGCTTCAATGCATTTAGGGGTGTGGTCATGGTCAAGACAATCTCCTGAACTCCAAACTGAATGTCAGAATGGGAAAGAAAGGCGATTTAAGCAATTTTGGGCCGGTCTGAGTATTTCACAATCTGCTCAGTTACTGGGATTTTCACGCACAACCATTTCTAGGGTTTACAAAGAATGGTGTGAAAAGCGAAAATGCCTTGTTGATGCTAGAGGTCAGAGGAGAATGGGCCGACTGATTCAAGCTGATAGAAGAGCAACTTTGACTGAAATAACCACTCGTTACAACCGAGGTATGCAGCAAAGCATTTGTGAAGCCACAACACGCACAACCTTGAGGCGGATGGGCTACAACAGCAGAAGACCCCACCGGGTACCACTCATCTCCACTACAAATAGGAAAAAGAGGCTACAATTTGCAAAAGCTCACCAAAATTGGACAGTTGAAGACTGGAAAAATGTTGCCTGGTCTGATGAGTCTCGATTTCTGTTGAGACAATCAGATGGTAGAGCCAGAATTTGGTGTAAACAGAATGAGAACATGGATCCATCATGCCTTGTTACCACTGTGCAGGCTGGTGGTGGTGGTGTAATGGTGTGGGGGATGTTTTCTTGGCACACTTTAGGCCCCTTAGTGCCAATTGGGCATCGTTTAAATGCCACGGCCTACCTGAGCATTGTTTCTGACCATGTCCATCCCTTTATGACCACCATGTCCCCATCCTCTGACGGCTACTTCCAGCAGGATAATGCACCATGTCACAAAGCTCGAATCATTTCAAATCTTGAACATGACAATGAGTTCACTGGACTAAAATGGCCCCCACAGTCACCAGATCTCAACCCAATAGAGCATCTTTGGGATGTGGTGGAACGGGAGCTTCGTGCCCTGGATGTGCATCCCACAAAATCTCTATCAACTGCAAGATGCTATTCTATCAATATTGGCCAACATTTCTAAAGAATGCTTTCAGCACCTTGTTGAATCAATGCCACATAGAATTAAGGCAGTTCTGAAGGCGAAAGGGGGTCAAACACAGTATTAGTAAGTGTTCCTAATAATCCTTTAGGTGAGTGTATAGTAGTATTAGAAGTAATATAAGGAGTTAGAGTGCCGAAGTCAATTGAGTCTTCGTCTGGGTGCTCTTTTGGCCCAAATTGAATGATTTGGGTTTTATCGTCATTAAGTTGCATGAAATTATTTGTAAGTCACAATTTGAGATCATGCAGGCAAGCTTCCAATCTCTTGTATGCTGAATTATCTTTCTGTTTAATAGGTATATAAAGTTGTGTGTCGTCCGCATAGCAGTGGTACAACACCCAACATTTACGCATATTTGATCCCAGAGGTAACATGTACAAAGAAAATAGTAACGGTGCTAGAATCGATCCTTGGGGTACACCACAGGTGACATGAGCCAACGCCCAAGTTGACCGTAAATCTTCTATTTGACAGGAAAGATTGAAACCATTTCAGTACCGTTCCAGTGATGCCAATCGATAGTTCAGTTTTTCTGCTCGCCAAATCCTCCATGTAAATAGTTAATCCACCATGGTGCGAACGCAACTGGCTCTTAAAGGGAATGGGAGATGAGACCCTGATTGGTTTATCGCCCAAAACACACCCATGACTCATTAAGAGACTAGGTACACCCCTTTTGGACCATGCACCGGGCGCGCCGACCGTTTTTTCCGTCGTTAAACTAGCAAAAGTGGATTCGGACACGCCCTAAGTGCACCTGCGCCATGTGCTCCAGACCATCTGCTCTGATCGTTAAAATAGGGCCCTTAGTGTCCGAATTCACTCACTCATTTTCATTCACTCCTTCAGGTGAACTGTATTAGTGGAGAAATGTAGGGAATAGTGAATGAGGGTATAGGGTGCGATTTCGAACACTGCATATGTTTTATAAATCTGGAATGAAAATGCAATTTTGATTTGTTTTAGGTTCCATTCTTTCTATACTGGTGCAGTCTATTGAGAAAATGCTAATTATAATAAAAGCTGTTAGCTATGCTAATGAGGTCATTTGCATGCGAACCATCAGGCCTCTGGGAATAGCAAAATTTTACCACACAGTAAGTTTCCGCAACACCCATTTCAGCGAAGACTTTAATCTAATTTTAAAAAGCAGGACACTTTGGAATTATTTCTAGATCTACTATATCCAAACAATCATTAGCATAAATACAAAGGCAAGTGAAATTGCTGATAGATTGAAAGAATAAAGATTCTGAAAGTCTCAGACACAAAGGGTGTGTTCCAAATCACATACAGTCGCATACACACAATCACAGAATGCAATTTTCTCTGAGAATGATGTATACTTATGTAAAGTTAAAGGCACAATATGTAAGATTTTTGGATTAAAATATCCCAAAACCACTAGAACAATGTTATATATATCGTGGACTTATCATGTGACCTACCACCGTCAGTTGCGTCCCTTCACCCCCATTCATAAATCGTCTCCCGTGGCCTCATGGGATAGTAAAGTGTCCATCAAATGCGCACTTCAGAATCTCACCGGAAGCAGTAGGTCATCCAGGGACTTTTAACCGACTGTTTTTGATTACTATGTATTCAGACATACTACTCTGTTGGCATGCTGTTTTTCGCATACTATATAGTATGGAAGTATTTGATTTCTGACGTAGTAATACAGATGTTTAAAATATGACATGATTTTCATTTTTGGGTGAACCCTTTAAATCAAATCGAAAGCCATCATTTAAACATGTACTGTATGTGATCGAGATACACACACACACACACACACACACACACACACACACACAGATTTGAGCTCATGAATATCAGAGATTAATCCTCCACCTGTGGTTCGTACAGGTTAATGAGCAGTGCTGGGACGCTGAGTCTCCCAAGCTGTTTTACACTGATGTGTGTGTGTGTGTATGCAGTAGCAGCATGATGCCTGAAGGTGTATAGCCCTGGGGTGTATATTTGTACGTCTAAATCCGTGTGTGTGTGGACTGAGAACCTGGTCCGGAGTTTTCCGACCCCTGCGCTGGGGTTCTGCTCCGACACACTCCCCTTGATTAATCAAAGCCCATATGTCCGTCCTTTTCCTCTCCTGGCGCGCACTTGTACGCGCTCAGAACGCATTGCAAATCTGCCCACGGAAGGACCGCTAATGTAGCAAATGTATTCAGGTGGGCCGGTTTTATATATTCACTTTAGAGAAGCCCTGACTCAGGACATTAAGATTCATGATATTTGGGCATTTGTGACACACGCGCACTGTTTAAAATATTCATTGCATTCCCCGCAGCATCTGTGACTGACAAACTTCCGCACAGGATACATAGTAAAGGAGCCAGGAAAATCACAATCAGAGACACTTTTGGCACCGGCACACGCTTACTTTGAAGATCAACAATTCCTCAGGTTAGGCAGAAGAGTTCACAATGAAGTCTTTCACTCTTGATTCATACTAATTCATTTTACAGCAGCAGTGTGTCATTTTTTATGGTTAAATACTTTATATCCCTACTTGATATGCAGAGACAACTACAAGAAAGTCATTCACAGGTCGATTCCCCAGAGAAGAAATATAAACACTGTATGGAAATATTTTAGTATGGGGAACACATATTCACTATTAAATATGACTTTTGCCTTAAACTCATAATTTACTGCTTATTAATAGTTACTTTTGTAGTGTTTAATTTCAGGTATATGTAGAATATGGTCATGCAGAATAAGGCATTAATATGTGCTTTATAAGTACTAATAAACAGTCAATATCTTAGTAAAATGCATGCTAATAAGCAACTTTAGGGCTTTATATAATGTAAACGGATGAGTTGTAAAAAAATTCACCCCCCTCACAGTCGTCATGAAGGGCAAAATTTGCTATATGGACCAAAACCACTTTTTGTATCAGGCTGTAAACATATTTTTTCTACTGTAAAGTTGGGCATTTTAACCAAGACTCCCTTTTGGAGCCTGTCTCTAGCAGTCAGTCGATGAATTGCAGTTTAAGTCACTTCTGTGTTGGTTTCAAGAGAGAGAACGGGGCAGGTTGCCGCTTGATTAAAACACAGGAAAAAGAAGCAGAAACAAGCAATCTCATATGTAAGCAGATGCAAATGAAAAATAATGTGATTATCAACAATAAACAGCATATAAATCAAAACGGCCTAATGATACAGAGTGAAATGTCGAAAGTGGTTTTGACTGTGAAGCTTGGGGGTGTTGATGGACTCGATCTACTCCATCTGTGTTTTGATCATCATTCTGATCTGATCCAGATGTAGTCTTTGACCAAAAAAAACTCATTTTTTCCGCTTTTTACTCAAAATGTTTTTTTTTACAGGCAGTGTTTGGCACGTTACTTTAAAAAAGTAGTAAGTTATAGTTACTAGTTACTTCTTACAAATAGTAACTGAGTTAGTAGCTGAGTTACATCATTATAAAAGTAACTAATTACCAGGGAAAGTAACTACGTGTTACTTTTTTTTTTTTTCAAATGTTCAAATATGTCAAATAACTTGGATGCCCCCAATATTAAATATGTTAAATGAATGAATTGGACACTAAATAGAATAAATTATTATTATAAAACATTGTACATTAATGTACTTTACTATTACTATTGTAATGTTGCTGTGGGACAATGTGAGAGACACCTATCCAATTCAATACATTATTGTAAATATTATCAGTAGACCTACTATAGTGTAAATATCATGTAAATATTATCAGTAGGCCTACTATAGTGTAAATATTGTGTAAATAGTATCAGTACTATACTACTCATTTGGTAGTGGAGCTCACGTTATCCCCTGGGTTTTTAGCCACTAATGTTGTGGCGGCATGTGATGATTTGAGGCTTCATTAGATTAGAATTATTTGCCACCGACGTGGAGAGACTCTTTCTTTCTGGGCATGAGTTGCACATTTACATAAACATTCTTACCTTTCACCTCAACGAGGGAAAAGTAGTGCTTATACTTCCAGTTTGCGAAAGCTACCTTTGAAGTCGTTGGACTTGCCATCGCTCTGACTCCTCCTGGTCTTTGGTGTGTGTGACTGTGCATATGCGTGTGTGTGAACTCAACCTATCAACCTCAACCTTGTCTCCCACCCACCAATTATCATCAGTTATGTGTACCACCCCACCCACCCCCCAACACGCATGGCATGCACGCACACACACACACACACACACACACACACACACACACACACCAACCAACCAGAGAAAAAAAACGTTGCAGGTCCAACTGACAGAGAACCTGTTCGGATGAAAACCACTTCAGTGAGTTTAATTATAGTAACGTCACATTTTATTTTCAGTAACGCTAACGGCGTTGTAACGGGAGAAACAGTAATTTGTTTGATTACTCGTTACTGAAAAACATAATTCCGTTAGTAATGCCTTTTATCTATAACGCTGTTATATTATGTTATTACACGTACTGTATTGCAATAAATGTGAAAAGACGGATGCGACAGCTTGAACGACTCCCAAATGTGCTCGACTACACCAACTCTTCCTCTTCTAAATAGGCCTTTTTTGTGTGTACCCAGGGGCGGGGTTTATGTAAATTTTAGTCTTAGTGATGTCATTAACCCGTGAATAAGCTCGTTGTAGTCCCTACCAGCCGTTTGTTGTAGTCCTTAAAAAGCGATTTCGTTAACAGTAAATATCTCCCTTTGCTTTGAACTTTGAGCGTCGTAACTTTGCAGATGTTGTTTATGCTCAAACAGCAACATCACACACTAACTAAAGTTAAAAAAGTGAAGCATAATCAGCCACCCCTTTAAAAAATGCTGGCGGGAAAAGAGTTAATACATCTTACCAACCACAAACATCTAAACTTTATTATGTGCTAGTCAGTATGTGTGTAGCACACAGTGAATACATAACATGTTTTAGCTTATCAATTTAGTGAATCTGACAAATAATGTATGAATATGACACAACAAAATATTGCTTAAATTTAAAGATTAGTTTTGTCAAAAGACAAAAACTAGTGTACTGAGGCCCTGTATAGATGTTTGAGACACCAGTGGCATATAAATAAAACGATAGTTGTTTTCAGTCTTCGAAACAACGTCCAGTGGCGTGCCACGTTGGAAGTGTCTCAGGAGAAAGTGAGGGTCTGTTGTTTCTTCAGTCTGCCAGCTTGCCTGGTAAACAGATATATAAAACACCCTCTTCCCAGATGTGAGGGCTAGCTGTGAGACGCAAGGGGAGACTATGTGGATGATGATGAATGGGGTCTATAAACCACAAACCACTTCCTCCTGTACTTCAGAGCTCACCTGTTTCTGCTTAACGGAGAAAAAACCTGCTGCTCTTTCTCTGCACCGGCTCACGCTGCGTTCTCCGCCGCCCGTCCACAAAGGATGTTTCTAACTAAGAGGAAGTCACACATCTTTGATCCTTTGGCATTGTGCGCAAGGATGCGTGTCCCGGACAGAGAGATTCAATACATGGTCATTCTCCGGCATTTGTTTGTAGCTGATAGCAAGAGTAGATGCAGATGTTTGGCTAGATGCCACTACAGAATTGTGAATGCACAGTTAAAGCTGTCGTTTTTAAAGGGTTCATAACACACACAGTTTCTGCTGGTCTCATCTTAATCTTGAGTATCTATAGAGTAGTATTGCATACTTCATATATCAGAAGAGTCTTAAAGGGTTAGTTCACCCAAAAATGAAAGTCCTGTCATTTATTACTTACCCTCATGTCGTTGGACACCCGTAAGACCTCCGTTCATCTTCGGAACACAAATGAAGATATTTTAGTTGAAATCTGATGGCTCAGAAAGGCCTCCATTGGCACAATGCACTTTACACTCTCAAGACCCTTAAAAGGTACTAAAGACGTCGTTACAAAGTCCATCTCACTACAGTGGTTCTACAATAACTTTATGAAGCGACGTGAATAGTTTTTATAGAGAATAGGTCTTACGGGTGTCCAACGACATGAGGGTGAGTAATTAATGACAGAATTTTCATTTTTGGGTGAACTAACCCTTTAAGTTTTATCAGATTCATAAAAGACAGATGCGCTGTACCGATTCTTTCTTTCCGATCATGGCATTGACTTTCGATTCACTATACGTTGGTGTTGTTCACATAATATGCATGCACTTACACACCGATTGCCAACAAAACACACACATTTGATGCAGTTTCACTCACCGCCTTCGGTTTCCACTCATGACCGGGAACAAACACACACACTTGCAGAACTCCGGAAACACAAACTGTTTCCTTAACGCTGGGTTATTTGGGAAGCTGAACAAGGTGATCTTTCCCTCACAACTAGAAACACACTTCTTTAGTGACATTGTTGATTTCGTGGTCTAAACACAAAATGGCAGCGCTGCTGACGGCTTCTGTAACCTGAACGAAGCTCATTGATGGACGCGCTCTCGCTCTAGGGTGCGTTTCCCAAAAGCATCGTTAGCCAATTATGGTCGCAAGTTCCTTTGTTATCAACATAGTTCAACGAGTCGGTGTTTCCCAAAAACCATCGTCCCCACAAACATTCGCAAACAGCATTGACAGCTCTTGACCTGTGGCTAGAAGCAGAGTTTGCTTTATTTCCAAACTCATTTGTTTGCATGACATGTGGACTTAATAAATCCTCATCGTGAGCAAAATAAGCAAGCTGACATTCAGTGCAATCTCTGTCTTTTATTTTGAATACATACAAATGTCATTTACATCTTTTAGTTTGTCAAGAGATTTAAAGCACCAAAGAGTGCGCATGTGTGTACGTGCTGTAGTACGTAAGAACGAGCCAATGATTGACTATGGAAATAAAGCAAAATAACAGAAAAATAAGAATTACTCCTCAGATGCCCATAATTTATAGTAGGGCTGCACGATTAATCGAAATCGAACCGCAATAATAATGAAATAATGAAAGCGCAAAGGCTGCGATTTTAATTATAGAAATGCCCAGCGTGTCAGTGAAGAGCGGCTCTGTGATCAGGAGTAAACGCTGCTCCGTCTGAAAGACTGCGAGTTTGAGTCGCTTATTATAACGTGCGTTTGAAAAAGCAACATGTGTCAAACATCTTCACAGTAATGTGAACATTCATAAACCTGTTGTCCAACAAAATACGTTTAATAACAGGTTTTAACTCACTTCATATCGTCAGTCGAGCTGATGTGGCTTCTTATCATAGGAATATCAATCAGCACTGAATAGAAAGATATTGACTTTAAGAAATTGATATCAGAGATAAAAAAACACAGATTTTTATAATAATATATATTTTTACAATAAATCCTTAGACCCTTCTAATGATTTTTAGCCATAGGCTGTCTGCATACTAACAGGTAATCCATAATTTTTTTGTAAAATATAAATATTATTATTATTATTATTATACTGTTATATTTATTCTTAAATGTTCTATTTTAAATTTTTAATAATGAAAATGTTATTGTAATAGTAATATTTTCCTTATTTTTATTTAGCAATAATAATAATCATAATAATTATGATTAGCCATATAATATATAATTACAAAATGTTATATACACACTTTTCATTTGTAAAAAGAATAATAATAAATTTAAATCACAATCGCAATTTTAACCAGAATAATCGCAATTAGATATTTTCCCCAAATCGTGCAGCCCTAATTTATAGCAAAAAATCTAGCATGAATTCGATCTCAAACTAAATCAATAAAATAAGTTAATACTCCACCACCAGCGTGACATCATTAACCAGTATGGTTGAACGACAGATTTGCAACAATAAAGATTTTCGGGAAACAGTCATCAGTAGCTAGTTGATTTCTTCAACGATGCATCGTACTATGGTAGTTAAGCAGTGAGTTGTACGGGAAACGCACCCCTGGTTGATGTGTGTGTGTGCGTGTGTGTGTGTGTGTGTGCGCTCATCCGGGAGAAGTGCCCATACAAGCAATTCATCATATCATACATGGCCATACTCTGAAAAAAACTTCCAGAAGGAGTGTATTTGGCACAGAAATACTCTGTCATACGTCCAACTCGTCTTTTGAAATTGTGGCCATGTTTAGCATGAGAATATGTCAGAATGCATGAAATAGCATTATACCCCCCCTTCAAACATATATATAAACTGTGAAGTTAAATCATGAATTATTAATGTTAATATATACATGCTGACACAAAGAATTTGTGACAGTGACATGATAGTGTCCCAGTACTGTAACGTCTTCATTTCAGTAGGTTCGCAAATTAGCATGCAGGCTTTGTCATGACTAAACAACCTCTCCGACGTTGTTCTATTAGCCTCGTCAGTAGCAGCTTTCCATCAGGTGGCTGTGCTAATTATCGACTGATCCAGCAGTCAAACGATTGTGGGTGAGGGGTCTGGTGAAGCGGTATCGATGGGAAGAGGGCTAACATTCGAACTCTCCATTTTTCCCAGACACACACCAGACATGTTCAATACATCCCCACTTTACCTTCCATTTCCCCAGCCTTTAAAACGCTCTCCCTGCCAGCTGTAATTATGAGTTCAGGTCATGACGTTAAAGGCTGCTGCATTGGATATGTGACTTACAATTGCACATTTCTCATGAAACACTGTAATTGAAAAACTACCTTCTATGGCAATTAACTTTGTTGCCTTATTAAGAATATTGGATTATTGGAATATTGGATCACACAAATAGATCTCACTATTAACTCCAATAGTTAGTAAGGTTGTTTAGGTATTGGTTATGAGTAAGGGATGTAGAATAAGGTCATGCAGAATAAGGCGTTAATATGTGCTTTTTAAGTGCTAATATCCTAGTAATATGCATGCTAACAAGCAACTAGTTAATAGTGAGAATTGGAGAATATTGTTCTTTTAAAAGCTCGTTTTATTTAGTCTTTTTTAGCTTTATCTTTTAGTTGATGCACTTTTATTTCATTAAAAATAAACTTGTTATTTTTGTTTGAAATGGGTATAAATTCCAAGCATATTATAATTTTATAGTTATATAAATAGTATAGTAATTTACACTGTTCTCTTTAAATTGGTGTCACTGCAATAACAACCTTTAATGTAATGTATTATTATAACGTAGGGATCCACTGGAGGCGAGTGTAGATGAACCCAAGAGCAGTTTATTTACAAAACACAAACAAAGACTTGACTTGACTTGACTTGACGACTAAAACAGACTTGAACATGAACCATAAGCAAACTTGACAAACTCACCAACAGAGGTTACAGGAACAATTCTCGACAAACTGACATGAGGACTATATATACAGAGACTAGGGGAACACATGACTATGGCAACCAATGAACAACCAGAACTCAACCACATGACAAGACAATGAACCAATGAGAACTATGGACACATGACTTGACCAACCAATGAGAACATGACACATAGACAAGGGAACCAATCAGAAAAAGACACATGAAACTAGGGAAGCACATGACATGATCACATAAGGCCAAGGAGGTCACATGACAAGAACCAGGAATAAAAGACATGAAAACATAAACGTGAACCAAATCCCAAAACCAAACGTGACAATTATTTAATGGGAAAACAGTCTTTATAATAATACCTAAGAGACTACATACATACACATACACAAAGCAAAAAAAAAGCCAAATATTTATTGGTCTTTTAATGGTCTTAACCATTTTAATAACTCCTCACTGGTCAGAAATACTGTAGATTAAAATGTAGCATAGGCTTCCCCAACCTGCAGACAGCTTTTTACAGGAAGAGAAAAACAGTTCATGAGTAGTTGAAAAATGTCTTACAGTTAGTTTGAGTCAAATGTGAGACCAAATATTCATTATAGGGTTGAAATCTGGAATCTGACCAGGCCAAAACATGAGCCTGATGGAGTTGTTCTCAAACCACTTCTTAGTTGTCTTTGCAATCTGGACAGGAGCATTATCATTCCTCTTTAGATAATAACTTTTTGTTTGTGGGCAGCATGCCATTCTGCAATATTCTCCTGTACTCCAAAGCATCAAATGACTTTTCACAGTGAAGTAGCTCACCAATTCCAGCAGCTGAACAGCTCCCCACACAATGCTTCACTGTGCTAGAGATGCATTTATTATTATATTCCTCAGCAGATCTTCGAAGACACCGCTCTGGAGCTTCACCGTGCAGCTCGTGTTTCATTGTGATTTATTACTTCACACAACTGTACCGAACCATGAATCAAACATCCCATATTCTGCCAAAAACGTCATTCTGTCTTTGATGTTTTCCAGCTTTTTAGGCAGTGCATTTGCTTAAATTTGGCTAATTTCCTGACCAATAATTTGTGGTTAAGACAATAAAAGCTTAGCGTTGTTTAGCCTTTTTTTGCTCAGGAATGTATACAACATAAACATACACTCACCTAAAGGATTATTAGGAACACATACTAATACTGTGTTTGACCCCCTTTCGCCTTCAGAACTGCCTTAATTCTACGTGGCATTGATTCAACAAGGTGCTGAAAGCATTCTTTAGAAATGTTGGCCCATATTGATAGGATAGCATCTTGCAGTTGATGGAGATTTGTGGGATGCACATCCAGGGCACGAAGCTCCCGTTCCACCACATCCCAAAGATGCTCTATTGGGTTGAGATCTGGTGACTGTGGGGGCCATTTTAGTCCAGTGAACTCATTGTCATGTTCAAGAAACCAATTTGAAATGATTGGAGCTTTGTGACAGTGCATTATCCTGCTGGAAGTAGCCATCAGAGGATGGGGACATGGTGGTCATATCGGGATGGACATGGTCAGAAACAATGCTCAGGTAGGCCGTGGCATTTAAACGATGCCCAATTGGCACTAAGGGGCCTAAAGTGTGCCAAGAAAACATCCCCCACACCATTACACCACCACCACCAACATTGCACAGTGGTAACAAGGCATGATGGATCCATGTTCTCATTCTGTTTACGCCAAATTCTGACTCTACCATCTGAATGTCTCAACAGAAATCGAGACTCATCAGACCAGGGAACATTTTTCCAGTCTTCAACTGTCCAATTTTGGTGAGCTTGTGCAAATTGTAGCCTCTTTTTCCTATTTGTAGTGGAGATGAGTGGTACCCGGTGGGGTCTTCTGCTGTTGTAGCCCATCCGCCTCAAGGTTGTGCGTGTTGTGGCTTTACAAATGCTTTGCTGCATACCTCGGTTGTAACGAGTGGTTATTTCAGTCAAAGTTGCTCTTCTATCAGCTTGAATTAGTCGGCTCATTCTCCTCTGACCTCGAGCATCAACAAGGCATTTTCACCCACAGGACTGCCGCATACTGGATGTTTTTCCCTTTTCACACCATTCTTTGTAAACCCTAGAAATGGTTGTGCGTGAAAATCCCAGTAACTGAGCAGATTGTGCAATACTCAGACCGGCCCAAAATTGCTTAAATCACCTTTCTTTCCCATTCTGACATTCAGTTTGGAGTTCAGGAGATTGTCTTGACCATGACCACACCCCTAAATGCATTGAAGCAACTGCCATGTGATTGGTTGATTAGATAATTGCATTAATGAGAAATTGAACAGGTGTTCCTAATAATCCTTTAGGTGAGTGTACAGTACCGGTTAAAAGTTTGGGGTCAGTAATATTTAATATTAGTTCATATTTATATTCCACAAGGATGATCAAAGTACAGTAGACATGGGGCCAGATTTACTCTCAGCTAGCACCAGCGCAAACCCGTATTTGGTGTTAAAAAACTACTGTCAGGATTTACTAAAAACACGCAGTGATAAATTAGCACTGAAAATGCGTGGACAGGGTTATTGCATATGCATTTGTAGGAGTTACCCTTTTAGACGCAGTATTTATGTGAGGAGAGTATTTAAATCAATCATGCAAGGTGGTTCACTAAGGTTTGTGCTCGTCAATTTGCTGGTGTTTGTGCCATAATTCACCGCCCAAAGAAGCACGTCTTAAAACAGACGCTAATTTGCGCTGCTCTTGGTAGATTGTGCTGGTCATTATGGAAATGATCCGACTGCGTCTGTGTTCTTTAATGTGTGTGTCGTCAGTAGATCACAGGGTGAACTTTCCTCTTTTGGAATTGCGCTCTCACGCTAATTTGCCCTGTTTAGTAAATCTGTCCCGAAGACTGGAATTATGTAATGGCTGCCAGGGTTGGGGAGTAACGAAATACATGTAACTTATTACGTATTTAAAATACTAAATGTATTTCATTACAGTTACATTTTAAATGGGTGGTATTCAAAGTACTATTTCAGATAATAGATGTTTACATATACAAAATGACTGAATTTATACAAATTCACATTCAAAAATGTACATGCCCTTGAATCTGAACTGGATGATCCACGACTGTTTTCATGTTTCATGTTCAGTCATTTGTTTAGGTAATTGCAACTTTTTATCTCACTATTATGACTTTATAACACACAATTGTGAGTTTAAATCTCACAGTTCTGAGAAAAATGTCAGCATTGTAAGATACAAAGTCGCAATTACCTTTTTTATTTTGATAATTGGTGGCGGAAACAAGCTTCCATTAAACACAATGCATTAAAAGCACTTAACTTTTGAATAGGATGATGTGTAAATGTTACTTATTTTGTTTAAACCTCTCTTCACTGGTTACCTGTCCAGTTCAGGATTTATTTTAAGATTTTGGTGTTTGTTTTTAAATCTCTTAATGGTTTAGCACCCAAATATCTTTCAGACCTGATTAAGCTTTATACTTCGCTAAGGGCTCTAAGGTCCTCTGACCATTTTGCTCTTAGTTGTTCCACGGGCGAAGTTGAAGAGCAGGGGTGACCGAGCATTTCCTGTGGCGGCCCCGAAGCTCTGGAATAGTTTGCCCCTCTATATTAGACAGGCTCAAACACTTGCTGTTTTTAAATCTAGCCTAAAAATATATTTTTATAGTCTGGTATTTGACTATCTGAGAGCTGCTTTCTTATTGTTTAATTGTGTTCTTTTGTTTCTTTTCCTTTGTTATTGATTGTTTGTATTATTGATATTTTAGTTTATGTGTGTACATCACTTTGATAAACACCTGCTGTTTTTAAAAAGTGCTTTATAAATAAACTTTGATTTGATTTGAAAGATCATATTTTTTATTTAGTACTGCCCTTCAGAAGATAACTACATGTTTCCCAGAAGACAAAATAAGTACAATATACCCTGTTCATCCAATTCAAAAAGTTTACATCCCCCAGATCTTAATGCATCGTGTCGCCTTCTTGAGCATCAATATTTTTTCTAAGATTGCCTGCATTTTTTCTTCTTCTTCAAGAAATATTGTGGAAAACTGATGTGGTTTAAAATAATATGCAGAGGAAAACCAAGTCCTATGTTTGGTGGTCCCGTTGTGTTACACAGCTTATTAGTCTTCCAAAGTATTCTCAATTATTTAGATTAAGTTAAAACCATAGACTGTAAAAAAATATGGACGTAGTGTCCGTGACCCATAGGATTCTGAAGACCGTTTGTGAAGCCTCAAAGTTGGCCGTTGCCATCTTGGCTAACAGAAAATGGGCAAAGAGGCGGGACGTGGGCGGAGCTGAGGTGACGTGATGACTAACAGACAGCAGACAAACGGCAATCCACCTGTCACTCAAAGTGGCCACGCCCTTAATTATGCAGAAATCTGAGCCTTTATATAATGTGAACGAATGAGTTATAAAAAAATTCACCCTCCTCACAGTCGTCATGAAGGGCAAAATTAGCCGTATAGACCAAAACCACAATTTGTCCCAGACTGTAAACTCTGCAATCGGAAACGGTCCGATTGCAGAGGTGCTGATGGTGTTTACGATCACCCAAAACCCAGTGTGTGTGTGTGTGTGTGTACATGGGATCTCCTTAAAATTCTTCTGCTGTAAAGTTGGGCATTTTAACATGAGCTCAATGAGATTCTGTCTCGAGTGGCCAGTCGATGAATTGCAGTTTAAGTCTCTTCCATATTGGCTTCAAGAGAAACTAGGGGAGGTTGCCGCTTGGTTAAAACCTGTGTAATCTAATGAAATACATTACAAATAACTTTTTAAAGCATCTATTTTGTAATCTGTTGTGAGGTATATTTTAAAAGTAACCTTTCCAACCCTGCTGAAAATTCAGAGTTGCTGTTTTCAGTTTACATTTTTTCCTATTTTCTCTTTTGGCCCAAAAGAGGTGTTTTTGACTTCAAATTGTGTTTAGAGTAACATCCTGATCTGTCATACAAAGGGTTCATGCCTTTCTTATAGCTTTATGTGTACTGAAAGTGCATGTGCTGACGATTACGCAGCTGTTTAGACCATCGGGTGCATGCCATGACTGTATATCAATGAACAGATTGATGTGTTTGTATCGACTGATGCATTGAAATCAATACCTGGTATGTTAAGTCTGACGGTGTGATGATGAGTTTTAAAAGAGCGAGCCAGAAGGCTCAATCAGTGCACGGCCTTCGCCCGCTGAGACTTCTGAGGTTTCTTTGCTCATTATAAAGTATGCGTGTGTGTGTCCATGTCTGTAAACACAGGTTTGTGGATAGAGCTGTTACCTAGTGTACACGGTGTGTATGCATTATTATTATCATGATGCTGCGGTGGGTACCACACCACTCCAGGGACCAAGACTTGAGAGGCCCCCTTAAAATACCGTGCAATAATTGGAATTGCTTTATCTTTAGTCTCATCAATTAATGTGCAATTTTCCATTTAATTACCAACTCGCTCACAAAATTTGCAATTAAAATGAGGCGAGATAACAGTGAAGATGCCTTTCGGCTGATAGCACTTGGAATGAGAACACAAGCGCGGTGTGTAATCAGTATACAAATCACACACACACACAACGTTCTCAATTTGTATGACTTGGACGAGCTTCATAAAATATGCAATGCCAAGCTAGAATCTAATTTGTGCTTGGAAAATTCCTCACGTTTCCACGAAGTCCGACACGAAACGGTCCGATTGCAGAGGTGCTGATGGTGTTTACGATCACCCAAAACCTAGTGTGTGTGTGTGTGTGTACATGGGATCTCCTTAAAATAGCTGCTTGGTTTGCCTTGGCCCCTTTGACCGTTTTCCACATGCTCCTGCCAACCTGAAGATGATCTGCGAGGAAAAAAAAAAGATCTTTCCTGTTTTCCCGCACGAACCGTTGTCTGTCTGCTGTCTGAGGAAGGTCACATCCTGTCTGCCGTCTGACAGACTTGGCTTCTGTGCTGTATTCTGCTCTGTGTCTCCTTGATTTTCCCACAATCCTCCTGACAATCCTCTTGTTCTACTGTCCACAGAATTATTGCTGCAGACTTGGAGCACACGAGTCTGTGTCTTTAAGATTTCAAGCTGTTAAGATATAGACAGAGCTAAAGAGATGTTCTCAAGAGAGAAAATTACTATTACTAAAGCTCAGAAAGAACTTTATAGGTCACGTTTTAAATGAGTGATTTATGTCTCGTGTAATTACCGAACGGAGCAGAGGTCCCACCCACATTAGCTCGGCAGATGTGATTGTACTGTTCTTTCAGAGTAATTATATATGATTGCTTATGTATTTTTAGTATTCTTTGCGATTGGTAGCCTCTGCTTCTTACATCTGTGGGCTGCTACTAAAAGCCTGGAGCTCAATGGTGGACTGAAGACTGGTGGGGTCAAACTGTTTTAATGATTTGGGTGTGATTTCATAACAAAAATAGAGCTGGATGGCACTAAATCTGATTTTGACTGCACTTAGATGGGAAAATCAATATTCAACTTTCAAAGGTGTTTATGGTAATAGACTCAGTATAATGAAAAGAAACAAGAAAGCTAGGGTTGCAGTTATGCTTACTTATTTGTTTGTTTAAACAAGAATACATTTTTGTTTCGTTTTCAAATTCAATTCAGCCCAAAATATGATATTTCAAAATGTGAGTGAACGAAAACCTCTAGAATTATTGTTAACATGGAGCCGAAAGAGTAAAGAACATTTGTGTTTGCACACCTGAGCGTTTGTTTCAGAACCTGGTGTGTTTTCTCCCTTGGTTCGGTTGGTTTAGGCATATCATGCTCAGATCTGCACTAAAACAATCGCTCCGAAACCGCCTGAACGAGCTGGTCTCGGCCCGATTACAAACAAACTCTGGGACGGTTCACTTGAGATGTGAAAGCAATCCGACACAACGGACCAACAAACCAAATGGTATTATGATTCATAACAGGAAATGTGCTATATAAATAGCAATAGTGTCTGATTCTGTGAGTGAGCACATTAGTTATCGCAGTTGAAAACCGAAATAATCCCTCTCTTTGAAAAGTAATGCATTACAATATTGCGTTACTCCCTTAAAAAGTAACTAATTGAGTTACTTAGTTACTTTTGAGATAAAGAAATGCTCACATCTGGAACTACAATCACCATCATGTTTACACACACGCCTCTGCACTTATTTTTCTCAACATGGGGGCAGGAGAGCTGTAAGTCAAATTAATGTGAAAAAGTAACTCGGATATTTTGTTGTAAATTTGAAAAGTAATGCGTTACTTTACTAGTTACTTGGTGTAGCTCTCTCCACAACAACACAGGTCGGTTCCTTGAAATGGGCGTTTATTCTTTGGCTCATCTTAACGCCGTGAGAACTGCGTTTGTAAATGAGCATAGTACAAACGAATCAGAAAATGATACAATACATGGTCTTAAAGGAAAAGAGATACAAATGATGCTTAAAATACATTAAACAAGTGAAACAAATACCTCGTTGGCTGCTTGTTATGAAAAGAGGTCCTTGAGTCCTTAGTTTTGCTCTTTACAGTCCGTTTGACTTGTGAAAACACTCATTTTAAACTTAATGCAAACTTGGCAGAGCCGCGTGAGCGTCTGCTCATCGTCAGTCCTTCGGGGGCGACACAGTAGTTCATTATTTCCGCTAAAGTGACGCATTATCGCGAGCTTCACGTTTTAAAGGGGCCATGAATGAATTTCACATACATCACATTTTTAAATTGTACTTCAAATATATGAACAAATTAAATGAAACCAAAAACATAACATTATGAATTACTTATAAATGAATTGATTATAAAACAAATACACAGAACTTTACACAACAACACTTACACTTGGAAAAAGTAATATTATTACGTAACTCAAGTTACTTTGTAAGTCGCTTTGGATAAAAGCGTCTGCTAAATGACTAAATGTAAATGTAAATGTACTTGTAATGCGTTACCCCCAACACTGTATATGACATTCTTCTTTCAGACGAATACAATTGGAGTTATATAAAAAAATGTCCTGGCTAATCCAAGCTTTATAATGGCAGTGAATGGCAGCCCAAAATTTGAAGCCCAAAAAAGTGCATCAATCCATTATTAAAGTGCTCTGTTGGGTTAATAAAGGCTTTCTGAAGCGAATTGATGGATTTTTGCAAGAAAAATATCCATACTTAACACCTTATAAAGTAAAATATCTAGCTTCCGCCAGACTGTCTTCCGTATTAAACGTACGAAGAAACCGTTCAAAACGCTTACGCTACGTCTGCCGTTATGGCCGCGCCAGTTACGCTTTTTACCCATAAATTGAATATGGAAGGCGGTCCGCCAGAAGCTAGATATTTTACTTCATACCGTGTTAAATATGGATATTTTTCTTACACAAACCCATCAATTCGCTTCAGACGCCCTTTATTAAGCCGTGTGGAGCACTTTTATAATGGATGGATGCACTTCTATGGACTTCAAATTTTGGGCTGAATTTGCAATTAAAAAGCTTGCCATTATAAAGCTTGGATTAGCCAGGACACTTTTTAATATAACTCTTATTGTATTCGTCTGAAAGAAGAATGTCATATACAGATACTCCTAAGATTGCTTGAGGGTGAGTAAATCATGGGCTAATTTTCATTTTTGGTTGAACTATCCCTTTAACCTCCAGACAGCGCTGGGAGATCCAGAGACAGAGCGTGCTATATCATTTAACAGCGGGAATGACGGCTACATTCGTATAGTGTTTGCGTGTGTCGCGACAGTTACAAATAAAGCCGCAATAAGCTCATGGAGTGAACTTGTCAATCATCTTGATGGATGATGCAGAGGAAACTCTGACCAAAAAGAGGACAGTTGTACTTATATAAACACGTTTTGATACGTGCCTTGTGAAAGCGAACCAAACCAAAAAGAAAATGCAACATTGTAACAAATTAAGTCCTTGTTTCGGAACCAAACTAATGATCTACAGGTGTGAAAACGCCCTCAGAAACGGGGTTCAGGGGTCCATGTGCGGTAACATGGGGCCAATTATCTGTAGTCAGGGTTTCCCACAGTGCACCATCCCTGGGGTCCGGCCTTCCCTTGCCCAGTGTCAATTACTCTTCTGACAGCAGAGCTAATGAGCCACTGATTGGCCTGCTGGGGTTGTCATGTTTGCCTTAGTAAAACACTAACTCATTATGTACCTGCACCTCGAGGTGCTTATCTCGTTTTCTGGACAGGCGTACTGCAAACTTACATTGTGTTAGATTGTAAGTCTTGCTCAAACTTGTTCCTAATGTATATTATTTGCACTTCTATAATCTTTTGTGTACAGAATTGCAATAAATAAGTATTTTATAATGTACAGTTTCTGCCTGTAGTCCAAAAGGCTTCAATTACAAATAGTGTTTGTATGCAGACCTTGATTTAATCCCTGGCCTCCAAATAATTTTATCAAAGTCAAATTGTATCAACGTTTGTTTGTCAGTTTAAGTACAGCAGCACCTAGTGGTGGCTCCTGGAATTGTTTCAGTAAACTGAGGAAAAACATTTATTTATTTATGATAACTGTTGTCTCTTTGGGAATTATTTTAGTCCTTTTTTGCCATCATTATATGTGTGTATATATGAGTGATTCTATAATTGGAGATACATTTTGCATTTCAAAAAGTTCAGGAAAAACTGTTCACTAACAGAAATGCTTTCCAGTATCTTATTGAAAACATTCAATTTTAAATAATTCAGTGCTTGCCAATCACAAGTTACTTCCTTATTTTTTACTTTTTTTACTTTTTTATTGTTTGTCAACTCTGTCACATACTGTCAACATTGTTACTCTACCTTGGTAACAGAGTTTGACGGTAACAGAATTGACCATTTTAAACATTTCTGCCAGTAGATACGAATTTGGTCATATAACAACACTCTCAATAATCGTCACTGTTGTTTCCTTCAGGGTCTCCATGTGAAGCTATCCCATGATGCAACATGTGTCCCCAGCACCAGCATTGACCATGATGGCCACACAGAGCGTCCCACCACCATCGTACCAGGAGAGCCAACAGGTCAGTCAACAAACAAACGGCAAACTTTCTGTTTATTTAGGTAACCTATTTTTAAGAAAGATTTCAATGTATTATTGAATACGTAGACACACCTTAGATGTAGGTGCATAATCCAGTTCAGTCACAAAAGATGCACATTGAGCTCGTCTGCTGAAATAAAAAGCTTAAACCGGCCTAAGATAGTATACTGGTGTAAGCTGGTTTAAACTGGTCTCCCTGCCTGGCCATGATGTTGTTTAACCGCCCAAATACGCATTAAAGTGCCCCTATTATGTTTTTTGAATATTCTCTCTCATGCAGTGTGTAATATCACGGTGTAAATCTCTCACAAAAGAAAGAATCGACTCTGAACCGCCTAAACGAGTCGTCTGTAATTCAAATTGCACTGCGTTGCGGTTCTATATCACTTGAAAATACATTTGCATAATGCCCGCCAATGTTGTACGTCGTCCGCCCTCAAACGTTATTTTACTGACGACTGCTTCTCAAATCTCAGAGTTCAACACAAGATTCACAAAACGCTTGCTCTTGAAAGATGGGTCAGTACCAGTTTATGTGGACCAGCTCCTCAGAATCACAACCTGTACGCAGAGGTGGACACGACAGTAACTAAGTACATTTACTTGAGTGCTGTACTTAAGTACACTTTTTGAGTATCTGTACTTTCCTTGAGTAGTATTTTTTCTGGAAATTTGTGACTTTTACTTCACTACATTTGAAAGACAAATATCGTACTTTTTACTCCACTACATTTCTATCAAGGCCCTCGAAGTAGAAAGTCATAGCTGCTTTGAAAGACAGTGGATGATTTGTTTTCTTCTTTAAAATGTGATTAGTTTTTTTTTTTTTTTTTTGCAGACAGCCTATCAGTAATCACTCTTGTAGGATCACATGAAGTTCAATGATTTCCAAGTATATTTTGAACACTATTGATGGCAAAATAGAAGGTGCAGTGCGCGCAACCATGGCCATACTTAAAAGTTAAAATTCAGAAGAGCAGACGTGGACAAGTCTGAAAAAGTGTGACGACACGAAAGTGCACACAGAAAGCTGCCTCTCAGACGCCAGACCACAAGTACTGAATTTTAGTCTATTGAATCTACTAAAATCTTATTATAGTCAATTAAAACTAGACTAAAACTAAAACAATTCAGATGCCTAAAATGTTATAGTCAAAAGACTATGACTAAAACTAAATAAAAATTGCTGTCAAAATTAACACTGGTATGAAATATGGTTGGTCCAATGATTTTTTATAGATTTACCCGCCAAGTTGCCATAGCCTTGTGGATAGAGCGCTAACGCATAGGTAACGTTCGACAATGACGTTAGTTAGCATGCAAAAACATAGTTGGGCTAATAATGTTAACTGAAGTCCTTTCAGAAATGTTTTTTACATAATCCTGTCAAATAAACAAAATGTAGAAACCTTTCTTTTCTAGTATGATTTTGACTTTGATAAAAGCTTTTTAACTTTTAAGCAAGTATTTAAATGAGTTCAAGGTATGCTAGCATGTCAGATGGAGCATGACTGGCTTAAACCACCATGATGGAACAGCGTGCATTCATACAACAATGCAACAATAATAAAATAATGCGTTTACTTTTACTTTTGATACTTAAGTACTTTTAAAAGCAAGTACTTCTGTACTTTTACTAAGTAAAAATATATATTTACAACTCTTACTTGGAATGGAGTAATATTTAACCAATAGTACTTTTACTTTAACTCAAGTAATGGAATTGTGTACTTTGTCCACCTCTGCCTGTATGTATTAATAATTATTGATGTGTATATTTTCTACCGGGTGTTCAAAATACGTAGTTTTGTGTTTTATAGTGTGTATGTTTCCGGCTAACTCACGTTATGACTGTCTTACTGAAATACTTCTGCTCATCAGCTGTGGGCCACTATTACCTAAAACTGTGTGTATTAAAGCAGATCGTCTGTCGTTCTTACTACTGTGAGTAAAGATAAAGGATGGAGCGAGATTTGTTTGACAAGCGTTTATGTTCCATCAGTCATTCATGTTAGCGCTGGGCTAATGCGCTGTTATCGATACAGTTCCCACATGTGCACCGCAATAAATCAGAAACACACACATGGGTTTGTTGATGGACACACACTTGTTAATGCTGATGGTGAGGAATTACAGCTGCAACATCTCATAATGAAGCTCAAGATGAGAAGCGTATGAGAAACTCCTGCTCGAGTCGTGCTTGTGATGGAGGTTGGGGTTGAATAACTAGTTCTTCAATGTTTCATCATCGGACTCGCGCTCGGATTGATGTGGTCAAATCGACGTCATTGTTACTGTCTTTACAGTGTGTGTGCAATCGCTGAGCTTTAGGAAGCCTCTGGAGCTGAAGTTCAGTTATGGTAATGAGCTGTACATGATAGACCAATCACAACAGACTGGGCCGTTTGGCCAATCAGAGCAGAGTAGCTCACGGAAAGGAGGGATTTAGAGAGACTGATTCATCCGTGAGTCGTTTGAGAATCAGTGAACAATGTGGTGTTGTGCAATTTATATTATGAGAAAATGTAAGTGTTGTTTGACCTTTGATGCATGTAAACCTGTTGTAGGAGACGCCAAAACACAATTAGAAGCCTTTAAAATAGCATAATAGCGGCACTTTAAAACCACCAAAGCACATTAGCCTAACAAGACTGGGAGAGGATAAGACCAACAAATCAGATTGCTTGTTCTTTCAATTCTCAAATTGTGGACGTAGTCCTGTGCAACATTTAGCATGTCGAATCTTCACCATGCTTCTCCTGAGGTAATCAGAGGGACACAGAGCGGCATTTTTGTCCCAGAGTCCCCCTGTCCCTGTCCAGCTGCTTTATCCCTCCACCCTGAGGATTAGAGGCTGGGGGAAACAGAGCAGCGCTGGTGGAGACATGCAAATGAGAGCTAGTTAAGTGTGAAGAAGCTAATTTATTTCCTATTTGAGGCTGGGATTAAGACTTCCAGCTTCCTCCCTTAAACCATTTTTGTTCTAGGGAGGGGGCTTGCTTTCAAAGCTGCATCACAAAGGAGAAAAACAGGACAGGGAGAGATGGGAAAACGTAGACAACAAGAGAGTCGTACTCTCTCTCTCTCTCTCTCTCTCTCTCTCTCTCTCTCTCTCTCTCTCTCTCTCTCTCTCACTAATGCATCCTAAACAGGGTATTTGTGCATCCTGACTATGTTTCGAATGCGAGGGCAAGACCTCTGCCCACCTCGACTGCCAGAGTTTTATTTGATGACTAGGTGGAACATTTTCCTGCAGAAGGTGACCTATGTAAAATTTTAGGGGTCAAGTGCCTCAAATTAGATTCCAGATTTTAATGAGACCATATGCTGCAGTCGCTAGCATTCTTATATTGTCAAGATGGGCAAACGGAGAGACTGCAGACGCATTGGCAGTGCTTTTCTGAATATGTATGCTGAGATGATTTTTTTTTTGCCTCAAGTTTTTCTAGAACTTCATCTGGATGTGTGCCATTTTTCCAGTGCGGAAAAGATAACAAACCAGATTACTACACGCACATTTCCGCTCTTATATCTATAAAGCGCCGTAACCCATCAAAAAGCACGAAAGTGAAGCGTTAATAAACTAAATCTGATAAGACGACAGTGCTTGGCTGTGAGCCACCAATGACATGAGCAGGATGATGTTGAACAGCGTCTTTGGCTCATCGGCGTGGAGAGGTTAAGAGCAGAAGGGGTTGCATGCTTTTCAAATGCATGTTATTTAGCTTTATTATTGTATACATTTTGGTAACACTTTAGTATGGGGAACACATATTCACTTATTTACTGATTATTAATAGTTAGTAATGTAGTTTTTGTAGTGTTTAAATTTAGGTATTGGGTATGATTAAGGGATGTAGAATATGGCCATGGAGAATAAGGCATTAATATGTGCTTTATAAGTACTAATAAACAGCCAATATCCTAGTAATATGCTTTTGCCAATACTTGAGATATAAGACTTTTGCCTCAATAAACTCCTTATTTACTGCTTATTAATAGTTAGTAATGTAGTTTTAAGAGCGTTTAAATTTAGGTGTTGGGTATGATTAAGGAATGTAGAATATGGCCATGGAGAATAAGGCATTAATATGTGCTTTATAAGTACTAATAAACAGCAAATCATCATTGTAATCATTTACATGACATAGCAATCCTGCATAATCATGATTTTTTTTCTTACATGGAACACAAAAGATGAAATTGCTTTTGGTTGCCAAGCAATGTCATAGTTTACCACATTAAAATCAGTTGTAGTTGTAGTTGAACAATACATTTGGGCTCTATCATACACCCAGTGCAATGCAAAGTGTCAACCCGACGCAGTTTTAATTTTCTCGTCCAGCGCCACGTTTAAATAGCAAATGCACTCGCACCATCTGTTCACCTATGGGCGGCTTGTCTGAAAACCAGGTGTGTTCAGGCGCATTGTTGGAGTGTTACTATTTTGAGGAACTGAAAAACAACTGCGCCATTGACCAACAAAAACCTGCTCTAAAGTCAATAGCGCAGTATTTTTTGTGTTATTTAAAGGGTGTGTTAGTAATATAAGCCTATAGGCGGGTGCACAATGTGCATACACTCTGCTTATTACACAAACAGGGATGAGCAGCAGCACACACACATGCCGAATATTAATAATAAAAGGATTCCTCTCTAGAGAAGCGTTCAGTCTTTCCGCTCGCAAATTCCTCCATGTTAATAACGAATTATGGTGCAAGCACAACTGGCTTTTAAAGGGAATGGGAGATGAGACTCTGATTGGTTTATTGCACATTACGCCCAAAACACTCCCATGACTCATTAAGAGACCAGGTACAACCCTTTTGGATTATTGTGCGGGCGCGCAGACCATTTTTCCCATCGTTAAACTAGCAAAAGTGGATTGGAACACGCCCTAAGTGTACCTCCGCCATGCGCTCAGATCTTTAAAATTGGGCCCAATATGTTAGTTATATGTTAGTTTTACCGTTTTGTTTGGTACTGTTTTTAACTCTTTCCCCACCAGCATTTTTTTAAAAGTTGCCAGCCAATGATAATTTTCAAAAAAATGTCATGGCCCCCAGAATATTTTTTTCCATTAATATCTGAACATGCAGTATCAAAAGAAACAAACTGTTTTATTCTAACTTCATGCATTCTTTTTTTTTATCAACATTTGAATTTCGGTAAGTTTTATAAAAAAAGCAACATTTTGAGCAAAAAGCTAAGAAAAGAACTGGATCAGATTCAGAGAGATGATCAAAACACAGATGGAGTAGATGGAGTCCATCAACACCCCAAAAGCAGTCCTATAACTCTGGGTTGATATTTCACTCTGTAACCAGTGATGCCACTCTAATTTGACCACTTTTTCCAGTAACGAGTAATCTAACGCGTTACTATTTCCAAACCAGTAATCAGATTAAAGTAATTTATCCAAGTCCCTGTGAGTTACTTTTTTTGTCATTTTCCTTAGTAAAAATATATATTTTTGCTTTCTTGTTTAGTCTCAGCAGGGGTTTTCCTGCAAAGAGAATTACGAGGCGGCCGCCTCCGTCTTTCGACAAAATTCAAGACAGGCAGTCACTTGCTCAGATTAGGCATGTCGTGATAATTAAATAATCATCAGAAATATATATTGTCACATTATCCTTCAGCAATCATTATTAGAATATTATTATTTGCTAGTAGCCTACAAAGTCATCTAAAGCCATTCCATAGCTGAATGTCTTTCCTCCGCTGTAGCTGTCAATCATTCTCCGTTCAGCAAAACTGCGCGTCGCGTTCGGTTACAGTCAGCAGCTGCACGGTAAAGCTCACTCCATATGATATATTCCCGTTATAATACTTGATATGTTGATAAAATCATTTATCTTCCTGGAGTTTATCTAGCGGTTTCTGAAAGATGTTGTGCTCGCTACTCAGGTGACAACACAAGGACTATTAATTAGCATCACACGCACAATAACCAGAATTAAAAACTGTGAAGAAACAAATAATCAGTGAATGTTTGGACCGATATAGGCTACATAGTAGACTAGGATTTGTGGGCTCAACGCTCATCTTCTCTTTATGCCGTGAACTCTTCAATGTGCACTCGCGCTGCACTGCGCCCTCTGACTCCATGTTGCTTTAAGCGCATCATTCTGCACCCGGGATGCGCATAAGCGCTTTGTTGCCGCTCTGTTTTGAAGCGTTTCATATATTTTCATAGTTTTGTGCACTTAAAGATTATTAAAAAAATATATTGTTCTCACGGATCGATCATATATTTGTTGTCCCTTTACAGAGCTGCACATTACGTTTACAATAAAATATAAATCTTGTAATTTTATATTATTTGTGTAGGCCCATATCATTATTTACATTCATATATAAATTAAAAATGTTTTTCATAAATGTATTTAATAAGAACACAAAGTAATTTGTACCTTTTCATTAACATGTTTAGGGTTTTATGTTTAGTGTTTTATGTTTAGTGTTGGCAAAAACGGTTGTCATTTTTATGTTGAGGCTGCAGAGGTGTTGTTGGCAACTGATGAATGTAACTAATAAAGTAACTTGTAATCTAACTTAGTTACTTTTAAAATCAAGTAATCTGTAAAGTAACTTAGTTACTTTTAAAATCAAGTAATCTGTAAAGTAACTAAGTTACTTTTTCAAAGTAACTGTGGCAACACTGCCTGTAACATTAGGCCGTTTTGTTTTATATGCTGTTTATTGTTGATGGTCACATTATTTTACAAATGCATATGATTACATATGAGATCGCTTGTTTCGGCTTCTGTTTCGCATGTGTTTTGATCAGGAGATTCAGTACTCTTTCAGAAGATGTGTAATAGCGCCCCCTACCGTATAACAGTGAAAACACAGAAAGCTGGAAATGTCCGTCAATGGCGGGGAAAGAGTTAACTGTTGTGTAATGTACTTATTTTTTTGGTTTATGTCCATGTTCAAAAGAAAAAAAAGAAAATAATAATAATAAATGAATATGATGACGTACCTTTCATTTGTAAAATATTTGAATCACTGGATTATCCATGAATAAGTATTACTACATGGATGTTTAATATATACACCATTTTATGCTAGTAGATGCATTTTCAATCTCCTAAATGGACATAAAATGCTCCATAAAACACAAGTCACCTTTATTTATATAGCGCATTATACATTACAGATTGTTTCAAAGCAGCTTCGCAGTGATAACAGGAAAATAATGATGCCAACAATTAATTTCTGCTGTAGAGCAGCTTGTGTCATATCAGCTCAGTTTTGATTCAGTTCAGTGCAATAACTGTGTAAAGTTTATCAATTATTGTAATAATTGTAAATAATTTCAATTCAGTTGTAAGGAAGCTCTGCAGAAAACAATGATGATGTCAGTGTTTTCTGCAGAGGCGCATATGGACTTTCTGTGTGTACTATGGTCAGAATAATCTGCAGTTGTTCTGATTTTCTGTATTGTGTATTTTTTCAGATGACAGGCACTACGCAGCAAAACTCAAAGGCCCAGCATGTCCACCTCTCTGCAGCCTCAGCGGCAGGGGCCGCCCCGGTCAGCGTGACGCTCGACCCCCAAGCCCAGCTGGAGTCAGACAAACGGGCCGTTTACAGGTGAGTGTTATGCAACCGTGCAACTTCCTATTAAGGACTTCATTTATAAGTAAATCGAGATTTTTGCATTCTCTGAAGAAAATGTGCAGGAGTGCTTGCATGATGCAATGATGGGTGACATGATGCAATGATGCTTTGGATGGTTTCTAGGACATTGCTATGGGGTTTTCCTGGTGCAGTGTGGTTGCTTACTGGACAAGTATAAATAAATAAATGAATAAATATACATACACTACCATTAGAAAATTTAAGTTGCTACATTTTTTTAAAGGCAGATGCTATTTACACCACACTGTAAAAAAAAATCAGGTCTCCAATTGAAAATGTTCAAGTTACCGATCACATCTACATTTTTTAGTTGGTCAAAATGAATTTCTGTGAAATAAATTGCATCAATTCACAGAAATTCAATTTGGCCAACTGAAAAATTTAGATGTGATCGGTCACTTGAAAATGTTCAATTGGAGACCTGATTTTTTTTTACAGTGCATGTAAAAGTAGTCCTTTGCAATATGTGTAAATAGTAATGAAACGCTATTTATACTTTATTTTGGCAGATACATAATATTTGCACCTCAGTATTGTTGTACATTAACAGAATGCAACAATAACATAGAGTGTAAATGTATATATTTATTAAAATTATTAAATGGATGCCGCCTTAATGGGACAATAAAAGCCCTCCCTACACCAACCCCTAATCCTACACAATAAATACTTTTATTATTATTAAACATTTCATATTTCCACTTTTAGAACATTTGCTTAATTTTTATTGAAAGTAAATGCCTTTCCGATGTGATATGTGATGGGAAAAGGGAGAAGAGCAAGCTCAGCAAAAGGCGGATTCGAACCCGGGTCGATTGCGTCAAAACCAAGATCCTTAAGCCTTACGCTTTACTGAATACACCACTGAAGATGTTAGGTCACATGCGTCTTTTTTAATCTTGTGTAGCCCAACCAGGCATTGTTGGGTGGAGCTAGTGTAAACAGACACTCACGTTTTTGAAAGACGTTTCTTATGCTCACCAAGAATGGCTGTTTTTTATTTATTTTTTTTAAATACAGTAAACCAGTTATATTGTGAAATACTATTACAATTTTAAATAACTGTTTTCTATGTGAATATATTTAAAAATAGATTCAATATATATATAGGTATTAGTCAGTCCTATATTAACCGCTTCCAAATAGTCCAAAATGTGAGACTTCTCACGCAAATATGAGCACATTACCCCCGTCTTAAGGCCCATTTATACTTCTGCGTCGAGTGTACGCCGTAGTGTACGCCGTAGGCTACGCGCGTAGCCGACGCCGTCGTGAGCATTTATACTTCTGCGCTGTTGTCTGCGTCAATGTGCAATTCCACATGCAGACACTGGAAGGCAGTGTCCTCGGGGCGGGCATGTTGGTGTAATCAAGACATCAGCCGAAGAAGAAGCAGTTTGATGTGTAGAATCTGTACATTCATGTCGGAATATCAGCAGCAGTGAGATAGCGGCTTTTCTTGCAGCTTGAGTTGTTGTATCTAATACAAATTAAGCATCTCTAGTTGATTAGTAAAGTTAAATAAGGCGATCTGGCGCTAGAATGCATTTGTGAAACCATGCGGAGCTCGTGGCCGCTGTTTTCAGCAGCGGTGGCTCAGCAAGCGATTGTTGTTGCGGAGACTTCATTCACGAAATATACCCTAATGTGTCCCTGTTCTTGATATACAATTACTGATTAACATCTTTGGTTTTAATGAGAAAATAAATAAACTATATTCAGCGGATCTATGTATTTATTTACTACCATAAAGAATCGCTGGACTGCAAAATAGTGTGTTATAGCAGACGTAAGGAACTATCATCCAATTTCTGGACACACACACACACTCCTATCGCAGATTTTTTATTTATTTATTGACCTGAGGGAAGGGTTCTGGCAGACCAATCACAGCGCTTGCGGTCCGCGTAGAATTGACGCGTTGTTACATTTTTGGAGAGGTGCGCGTCAGGCTACGGCGTAGGGTACGCCGTACCCTCTGCGTGCACTCGACGCAGAAGTATAAATTGGCCTTTACTCTCTCTGCATTGGTTGCCGGTGTGCTTTAAAATAGAGTTTAAGATTTTACTTTTTTTTTTGGATTTGGTTTACATTATTTAAAACCTGACATTTTAACGTTTCTTTAGACATATGTCTCATGTTTGTGTGATAAATTTTCACTAAGCCCCATGTAATTTCCTGAAGAGAATCAGATTAGACATCATTTACAGAGAGGCTGCAGATTTTCTTTATTTTGCAAAAAACAGTTTGCTTTTATTGTGACTGTACACAAAAATATCTAGAAACAGATTATAATGATGTATAACACTTGCCTGAATGATAAAAAACGACAGTCTCTTTGGCACTGATAAGAAAAAAAAGCGAGTGGGTCGCGCCGGCGCGGCCGCCAACTCGAGGGGGTAAAGGTTTTAAATGGGCTGACACCTTCAAAACTTTCTGAGCTGGTGACTATTATCATATCTGCTAGATGTTTAAGGTCATCAAATCAAAAGCTACTGAAGGTTCCTAGATCGCGTTTAAAAAGAAAAGGAGACCAGGCTTTTGCCATAGTTGGCCCCAAACTGTGGAATAGCCCACCGCTATCTATTAGATTAATATCTACAGAATTCTTGTTTGAAGTTAAACTTAAAGTCAATATGAGCTTGTTGTATGTTAATGTGTCTTTGTATGTAATTTTATTGTCTTGACTGTTGTCTTCTTATATCGTTTTTATAACTTTTTTGTACAGCACAATTGTCAGCGACTGTTGTTTTATGGTGCTATATAAATAAATGAACTAAACAAAAAAAATTAATTTATGGCAAATCTGAATTTTCAACAGCCCACTCCGGTCTTCAGTGTCACATGATCCTTCAGAAATCATTCTGCTGATTTGGTTCTTATTATAAATATTTTTGTGGAAACCACACAAAACAAACACAATCATTCAAAACAAACAAATCACACTGACCCCAAACTCTTCAACGGTAGATTGTGTAGGCCTAATAGGTAACAAAGTGTGAGTGTTTTTGTGTTCCTTTATTGTTCCAGTGAATATTATGTAGGTACCTGTAGCCATTGTTCCATCAGATATAAATAATGTAGCTTTACAGTTGTTTGAAACCCTCATCACATATTGATCTAAATACAAGCATACAGACTAGACGCTTGATTTGGATAGCAACACGCCTGCATAAGTCATATTTTCCTTGTTTATTCATGCAGTAAATAATACATGGCACACTGACACTTTAAATACTTAAAGCCTCATTCCCAATCCTCCCCTTCCCGGTTGATTACGGCGCGGCTGTTTGCGAGCCGCATGCATATCGTAGCATCATCGGTTCCTGTCTGAAGGCGGCCGCGAGGGCTCGTTCGACCGGCTGCAGCGCTGGCTATGATTAGCGGTGTCTTGCGGCGGCGTGGCAGAGGCTCGTGGTTTGACGCTAACCCCTGAGGCAGGTCTGTGAAGGCCTGGGCTGGCCTGGGGCTCAGTCTCTCAGCTCCTCAGAGAGAGAAAACTGCCTTTGATGTGAGCAGCCAGCCGAAGGCGGCCTGCAGGCAGTGTGAAAAAAAAGCCTAGACTCAGCCTACATTCACACTACTCACACACACACACACACAGTATGAGCCTACTTCCCTATCGTTTCTAGTCACATATACTCAGCTTCTCACTCGCCGTATATATCTCACCACCTCCTTCTCTCTTTCATACACACAGATTTCTGGTTTCATCCTACATGACACATCTTAAGTGCTCTAAATATTCAAAGGCGCAACAGAGAGCCATCACTTATAACTTATTCTGATCCTCATCCGGCGCAATAAAAGCGCACAGGTGAAAGAGAATCAGACATCTCGTACTGTCAGGTGTCTAATGCAATTTATGTGAAAGTATCAAATGAGAAATGTAATGTATTTTAAATAATCGGGATATATTTAATTTAGATATTTCATTATACAGTAAAACCAAAATGTATTCAAACACCGTCAATATTTCTCACATTATCACAGTTTATTCACTGTAGCTTAGAAAATGGCAATAAAATAAACTGTGTCAGAACAAATTCATCTTGATAATGTCAGATAACTTTGATAGAAAGGGATGTAATGTATCACAATCAACCAATCAGCTGTTAGATTTAAGAACACAATTAGATAATATCAACCAATGATCAAGCAATGCTTCGTTTAGTTCAGTCTGTGGTGTCAAAGGTCACATTAGCAATTAAAGAAAAACACTTCAGCAGAACATGCTCAGGTCAAAGAGTCTGAATCATTTGGTCCCAAATTTTGATCCGTTTTACTGGTAGTCACTTTATGAAGAATATTTGGGTATAATATGTCAGAGTTTACTTTATTTTGCTCTCCTCACTTACAGAAATGAACGATGGTGTCCTCCACACACTAGTGAAAATTATATATGTTGTCTGAATCATTTTTGACTGTATCTCATTTGTAAGTCACTTTACATAAGTGTCTGCTAAACGAATACATATACATGTAAAAATATGCAATTATATGTATTGTAATTATTCATAATTACCCAGTCAATATTGACAACAATGTACATGTTGAATCACATGCGATACGGTGTATATGAAATTAATTTGTTTTAAAATAATACAAAAATTAAGGATGCAGTTAATTGATCTAATGTGACAGTAAAGATATTGTAACAAAATATATATTTTTCAAATAAATGTTGTTCTTTTGGATCGGTATTTATTCATCGAAGTATCCTGAAAAGGTGTACCACAGTTTTCACAAATTCAACATTTGTTAATAATAAGTAACCAAATCAGCACATTAGAGTGATTTCTGAAGGATCATGTGACACTGAAGACTGGAGTAATGATGCTGATGATCACATTTTAAAGTATATTCGAACAGAAAACAGTCATTTTAAATTGTCATAATATTTCACAATATTACTCTTTTATATGATATTTGATATTTATTAATTAGATGTATTTGACATGGAGATGACAATCACATCGGACGAACCATATGCATTTGCTTAAGTGTTTTAGCACACATGCCAATTTTCAACACCTGTCCATGGGAGGCTTTTTAGAGCTGCATTTTTGAGCATCAAACCCCTAACTTTGTTATGCAGAGTATAAAGCAACATGTATTCGCCTCCCAAACTATTATAGGATTTAACAGAGCAGAACAAAATCCGGAGCTGTTTGTTTATATCGTGTCCTCATGTATTGTTTTGATTCAATTTGGCAGGTTGGTGTTTATTTCTGCACCTTTCGTTTCTCTAATTGCCAGTATTGTGAGTTTGAGTTGTTGAGTCTATGCTCTGGCATTCGTTGCTTAATTATTAACAGTAGAATAAATGTGCGATACAGTAATTATCTTAACGAGTTACTGCACTCTCTTTTAAAGCATCCGAGACCTTCTCTTATTAGAAACGAGGCAGGGGGTCTCTTTCCTGTGGGGTACTTGCGACATATCCAAAATTAGGTCCAATAAAATTCAGGAGATGAAATTGTAATATGTATCCAAGGAAGTTCCTGAGGGTGTAAAATTCAGCAGCTCTCTTCCACAATGAAAAAAGTGAGATAGAAAGAAGTCAGAGAGAAGTCACAAAGAAACCCAGCAAATGTTTTTATTACCAAAAACTTAAATATAGTACATTTTATAGTATATATTTTATAAATATAAAACCCCTTTACGTACAAAAATCGTCGACCCCAGATTATTGTTGTTCAACATTCACTATCACACTCTTACTTGATCTGGACAAACTGAGTGTCATTCGAACAATTTAAGACTCCTGCGTAATTTATGTTAGGAGTGCAAAATAATCAATTTGTAATTTTTAATATTTTAAATAGAATAATTTAGTTAATTCATATTCCCTCACGTCTGCCTCGGTTTATTTGTATTCACATAGATGCACTAGACAGCGTCCATTAGGGCTCTTAGTCCAAAAATGCACATATTTGGAGAAATATTGATTTACTATCCCATGTTTGCAAAATATTTCATCATACAGAATACAATTTCTACACATTTCCCACTGAATTATGCGATCTGAAGAGCTGAAAGAGCGTTCAGAGAGTGTTCCTGATTTGCCTCAGTTATGACTCATCGAGCGCTTATTCGATCTGGAGCTGTCAATCATTCCTGACCATAATTCTGGATGACACTGTCCTGTACACTTCCTCGTTTCTTAGCTCCGTGAAAAACAAACCCAAAGAAACATTTCTACACGTGAAACAAGAAGCTAATACACACACGATTACAATAGTATATGGTGTGTGTGATTTGCGATTTGGGCTATTTTCATATCAATAATGCATGTTTGCATTATTAATGCTAAGCAGGTGTAGCGATTAGCTGCATATAAAAGGCTAACATAACATATTTCAATATCATATGAATAAAATCCACATTAGATCGCGATCGGAAGTTAATACAAACATTCGGTGGTGGTTTAAAGTGAGTTTTGAGTAAAAGTGTAATATTAATCTTAAATTGTGCTATGTAGCTTTGTGCTAATTGCAGCTCTAAAGGTCCTTTCATGCTGGACACGATTTTGACGCGCGAATAATTCGCGCAATGGTTTTATTTTTTGATCAGCTGTTTGTGTAATGAGTGCTTCCACACCAAACGCGAATGTGCTGCGGCAAAAAAACTAGTTTTTTTTTTGTTGGTTTCGATTTTTTTCGATGATTTTTTTTAACTCTCGCAGCGACAGAAAAGGCTTCAACCAATCACATTCAAGGAAACAAAGGTGACGAAGTGTCCAGTTGATGTCACTAGCCATTCAATTAACATTAACCTTTGCCAGGTATGGCATTTCTCATGAGATTACAGCTGTAGTTGTGTTCACAGCTGTACAGATGCAGCTGTGTTTGCCCACTGTAGGCTACAGACAACGATAATATAACCTTTTGAGTTAAAACTCGCTGATTTTTTTTCTAAACCTAATTGTGTCCGCGACTATGGAAAGTGAATGTGTTTCCGTCAGTTCGACTGTGGCACTTAAATGTTTACACTGTGACTCAGCTGGAAACAGCTGCTCCGGATCGATTGGCTCCTGAAGTGTGTGTGTGTCTCGTCAGATGCAGTGCTACTGTCTCTGGAGGAGCTCCTCAAATTATCCCACGGACATTTGAAAGCAAGTGCAGAACTGGCCATGATAAAGTTTTAGCTCCTGTACAAGATTATCATACTCCCCTTCAGACTGATGTGCTTTGATGTGCTTAAAGGGATAGTTCACCCAAAAATTAAAAATGCCTTGTTAGTGCCTGCACGGATCGGTCGAATGAGGAATCTACGTATATATTTCTATGATCCCGCAGGTATTTTGACCTTACTCGCAGGAAGTTATGGCGGTCTGGAGAGCTGATGACATTCGTCTGATAATAGGTGAAATAATAGCATAAATACTGTTGGGTTTCTCGCAGATCATTTCTTGTCTTAAGACATCAATGTGTCGCCACGAGCCGCAGGGTTTAATTTGAAGTTGTCTGTGCATGTTTTTTTTTACTCTAAAAGAATTATACCCCATTCACATGCATTATACGACTGACAGACGGCAACGTTTGGAGTTAAAAATCTTCATTTGTGTTCTACTGAAGAAACAAAGACACATACATCTTGGATGTCCCGGGGGTAAGCAGAAAAACATCACATTTTCGTTTTTGGGTGAACTATCCCTTTAAGACTGGGTGCACCCAAAACCATCTTTTCGGTCTTTTAAATAAAATTAAAAGCTTGTCTTCACTGGATGAGGAAGTGTCCGTGTTTTCTCCACAGACTGTAAAAAAATATGGACATAGTGTCCGTGATGTAAAGGGGGTACGTTGAAGCGTAAAGGGACGAGCTGGCCGTTGCCATCTTGGCAGCGCGTCATCACTCCCGGATAACAGAAAATGGGCAAAGAGACGGGACGTGGGCGGAGCTGAGGTGACGCAATGACTAACAGACAGAAGACAAACGGCTATCCACCTGTCACTCAAAATGGCCACGCCCTTAAATATGGGGAACTTTAAGGCTTTATATAATGTAAACGAATAAGTTATAAAAAAATTCACCCCCTCACTGTCGTCATGAAGGGCAAAATTAGCCGTATAGACCAAAACCACAATTTGTCCCAGACTGTAAACATGTGTTCTTCTGCTGTAAAGTTGGGTATTTTAACATGAGCTCAATGAGATTCTGCTCCTTCTGGAGTCTGTCTCTAGTGGCCAGTCGATGAACTGCGGTTTAAGTCACTTCCGTATTGGCTTCAAGAGAAACTGCGGGAGGTTGATGCTTGGTTTTCTCAGCTGTCGCCGCAAATGTTTTGGAGCTCTGAAACATCACAGATGTTGCAAATTCGTGTCGCAGCTGATGTGAATGGTTTTGACGCGAACTATTCGCACACGAAATATTCGCTTTTTCATTACGCGTCCAGTCTGAAAGGCCCTTAAGGCATCTGTTGCACAGGAGCTATTCTATTCCATAATCTAATTTGTTCAAATAATTCACATAAGGTCCCAATAATATACTTTGTTTGTTTTCTAGAAAGACTTCAGACAATAGGTGGATTAATGTATAGTGGGATGAAAGTGGTGTAGATGGGGAAGCCATAATGCCAGAATAAAGGCTAATAATGGCTGAGTACAAACAAAATAATAATGGTAAAAGAATAATGAATATTAGGTCTCATTGTGAAAGGTCCGTCGAGTGAGAACAATAGAAACGTGAATGGAGCAGTTCACCTCGCCAGACATTAGACAACACAAATCAGTGTTTACAGGGCAATGAAATATTGTATTAGCATCTTATCAGCCTTCTCTAAAAACTCACATGACATGGTCTTAGAAAATGCTTCATAAAATTAATAGTCTGACATCCTTAGATTTGAAATGAAGCATGACCACACTTTTGGCGTCAGCTTCTAAGTTTCAACAACACAGACACGTCATATTTTTATACATTTAAAAAATATATATTCTTGATAATGTTAACATTGTTTTTGTTTTTATGTTTGATCTCCATATTAATAACAGTCGGAGTAATTATGAGTCTTGAACTGTAAACTCTCAAGTGTTGACTTTCTAAATATATGGGGTTTTTTGTCTATTCAGAATTTTATTTTAATCATATTATTTAAAAAAAATGACTTTTTATGTCATTTATGCCCCACTTGCCAAAATGGGGGGTGTGGGGTAAGGGGTCAAATGTAATATATTCAATTTATTCATGTTTTGTATCCATTGTAATCCATATTTAATCCTTCAAAATTTCTTTAAAAACCTGTTTTTTGTGTGTATGCTGATGCTTCGCACCCCTCAGCCTCCATCTTTTGAAGTATTTATGTTTATGTATAGTGTTCAGACTCCCATCGGTGTGCTTATATTGGGGTATTGAAACATCTGAATGGGGTTTATGTGTTTCTTTCCCTTCTCGCCATGACTCAGATTGGCGGGTGCTGAGTGGATTTGCATTGATACTGGATTTCAGTCTTGTGGTGCACAGTCATGCTGTCTTCATTGAGCTCCAGTGGATCAGGGGTGTCATGGACTGACGGAAGAGAGAAAAATAGAGAGAGAAAGAGGGAGTAGAAAACAGAGAAGGAAAAGGAAATGAGAGAGTTTGTAGAACAGCTTAGAAAACCCAGCAGTAGCAGCAGCGCATATCAGTCCCAACAGGAGTGCTTTTAATTTGACAGCCAGAGAGGAAATGGTGAGCCAGTTCTCCCCAGCCGCTGTAATGCACCATAAATTCTGTTTACATTCGCTGTTGGGGAGCTCTCGCAGTCATTTGGTGCCCAACATCTTAACGACTCTCTCTCTCTTACTAATGGTGCTGCGATTTCTATACCATCCAGAGTAAGACATCTTATCCAAGCCATAGATTCATCCCGAGAGCGAGTCAGCGCTGATTGTGAGTGTCAGGCTAAAGGATGTATTTTTTAGATTGGTACTGGCAGATTATGGTAAATAGTACTCAAAGTATATCAAGAAATCTCTGAGGGCACATTTATATCCGAGTAAGATTTTGTTCCTCAATTTAAAGCCATAGACGTCGAGTTTTATTCCATTTCATCCTGTCTCCAGGGTGCACAGTGTTCTGAACTTCACAGACTGACTGTCTGAAGATTGAACGTGTGTGTTCGTGTTAGCAAGAGCTACTAAGTCTGCGAATGAATCTAATACTTGTTAGCGGTGCTTGCTAAGGCAATATTAGTTCTCAGGGTTAGAGGACTGCTCAAATATCTATATCTTTTGAATATTATTTCATAGAGACTTGGCAACCACCTAGAACACCGCATAGCAGTGGTTTAAATATCCAATCTGACCATAGCAGCTACATACGGTAGCAATACCCTAGCAACCACTCGTATCAACCTCTATAAACAGCTCAAAACACCCTAGCAACTACTGTATAGTACATCGCAACACCCTACAAAACTTCCAGGCTAGCCTAGCAATGCATACAGTAGCAGTGCCCTAGAAACCACGCAAAACACCTTAGCAACCACAAAAAAAATACATTGAACCTGTATAGCAACACCCTGGCAACCACATATCAGCGCCCTAGCAATCACATATCAACTCCCTAGCAATTACCCAGAAAACCATAGCAACAGACTACAAACCACCCTAATAGAGTAGCAACGCCCTGGCAACTACAAAGCAACACTTTACAAATCACCCAGACCATCCTAACAACCACATACAAAAGCAGTTCCATAGCAACCATTCAAAACACTCTAGCAACTATAGTACATTGCAACACCCTACAAAACTTTCAGGCTAGCCTTGCAATGCATACAGTAGCAGTGCCCTAGAAACCACGCAAAACACCTTAGCAACCACAAAAAAATACATTGAACCTGTATAGCAACACCCTGGCAACCACATATCAACGCCCTAGCAATCACATATCAACGCCCTAGCAATTACCCAGAACACCATAGCAACAGACTACAAACCACCCTAATAGAGTAGCAACGCCCTGGCAACTACAAAGCAACACTTTACAAATCACCCAGACCATCCTAACAACCACATACAATAGCAGTTCCCTAGCAACCATTCAAAACACTCTAGCAACTATTGTACATTGCCTACAAAACTTTCAGGCTAGCCTAGCAATGCATACAGTAGCAGAGCCTTAGAAACCCACAAAACGCAAAACATCCTAGCGACCCTAGGAACACCCTACAAATCACCCTGATTAACCATAGCAACACCCTAAAAACTACCCAGAACATCCTAGAAACTCCATAGGAACACCCTACATATCACCCTGACCAGCCATAGCAACACCCTAGAAACTACCCAGAACATCCTAGCAACTGTATAGCAAAACCCTACAAATCAACCTGACCAGCCATAGCAACTCTCTAAAAACCGATTTGAACACCTTAGCAATTACTGTATATCGCAGCATCCTAACAAACAAACTGTACAGCCTAGCAGCAGCTTTAGCATTGGTAAGCACTGCTCATGTATTCTTCATAGCATGTTTAAAACCTTTGATTGCTTTAATGTGACATCTCTGTATTTATTAACCTCTATATCCACACCTATGGTCCAATGAAAAGACCCGGCTGTGTATGACAACAGGCCACAGCTACCCTTTACCCTGCAGGTGAAAGAGAGAGAGGTGAAAACAGTGTTGAAAAAGAGCAGCGCCACTCATTGAAATGCAGCAGTAGGGGTCCCATATAAACCCTGATGGCGAGCGGTATGCTTGTGTGTGCGCGCCCCCCTATACAGGTTGAGCTCCAGACATGTAGCCTGGAGGAGGGAGTGTGTGTTCATGAGAACGTGTGTGTGTGTGTGTGAGGAGCGCTCTCAGCGTGGGGGCACCCCAGACTGGGTTTAATAAAGCCAGCAGCCACTGGCTTGCCCTGATTAGGATGGCAAACATACCGGGTGAGCGCACAGAGCGCACACCCCCATCTCCCCGGCAGCCCGTGGGTGGCCCACCAAAACAAATGCAGCTACAGCTAGTATGAAAATACGTCCAGCTTTAGTTTTTGGACTCTGAATTGCTTTGATGTGCTTTTTTAGTTTCTCAGAAAAGATTTATTTGCTTCTTATTTTTAATCTTCAAGGGCTTAAAGGCCCCCTGAAATAAAAAAAATTGAAGTTTTTTAGCTTTTAGTATAACTACACTCTAAAAAATGCTGGGTTAAAAACAACCCAAGTTGGGTTGAAAATGGACTAACCCAGCATTTGGGTTGTTTTAACCCAGTGAATGGGTCGTTTTAACCCAGCGGTTGGGTTAAATGTTTGCTTAAAACAACCCAATTGCTGGGTTAAAACAACCCAATTGCTGGGTTAGTCAATTTTCAACCCAACACTCTAAAAAATGCTGGGTTAAAAATAACCCAAGTTGGGTTGAAAATGGACTAACCCAGCAAATGGGTTGTTTTAACCCAGCATTTGGGTTGTTTTAACCCAGCGGTTGGGTTAAATGTTTGCCTAAAACAACCCAATCGCTGTGTTAAAACAACCCAATTGCTGGGTTAGTCCATTTTCAACCCTACTTGGGTTATTTTTAACCCAGCATTTTTTAGAGTGAACTTGGGTTGTTTTTAACCCAACATTTTTTAGAGTGTATGTTGGCCTTAAGGTTAGGAATCAGCTGGTGTGTTCCAAAACAATGACAAATTTCGCATTTAGGAGATATAAGCGTTCAAAACTTACAGTCTCTCACTTCCGTTAAAATGAATCACAGATTTTGATGACATCATCGTGGACTTCATCTTCTTATCACATCTTCTGTCCAATCAAGTGCTCTCTAGAATCTGAAGCCCCGCCCCCTACACTATGAATAGATGCTGAAGTGGCTGAAATCGGTCAGCTGTTCACACATTTACTATTTTCTACATGGTGAAAGGCACATAGCGCACTAAACATGCGATAGGAAACGATTCAGACAGTGTGAATATGCTTTCAGTTGAGGCGAATGAAGTCTGGTTTCACGTTCGTTTCATGCGCACACACATAGACACAGAGCCGTTGACTAGAGACACAAGAGCACAGATTGGATCATATGCGCGAGTCGGCGTAGACAACAAAACATATCGGACCCATTTAAATTCTGCACAGAACGCTGTATTTCAAAGCGATAGGGAGGAGATTATGATGATAAACGGTTCGAGATTAGGAGGAAACTCTAGGCTTTACCAAACAGAAAGGCTGTAGTCAAATTGTGATATCAACGAAACGCTATTGGCTGTTTCAAAAAAGGGGAGGGGCTGCAAACAGCTGGAGCCGTTTCAGGGGAAATTACGTCAACACATTGAAAAATGCTGCACGTTTCAAGGCACTTCAGTGGGCCTTTAACCTCTATACTAAAATATTGAGCTTGATATAAAAAAAACAGGTAGCCCAATTAGATTAAGCCTTAAGTATCTCATTAGCTGAGACGATGAAACCTATTCGTTGAATGGAAATAAAAATCCGACTTCATTCATCAGTTTATGGGGTCAGTTCCGCTGACTCTTATCTCAGTAAATAACACTTTTATGGGTTAATAGTTCCCCAGCTCCCTTGGTCCTGAGACCTCTGCACTGCAGATAACATCTCATTGTTTTGGCACATGACCAGCTCTAGGTGGCTCATGATGTTTGAGGAGGTACAGGCGCAGTGCTATATAAGATGACTGATTACCATTGTAATCCATCTGAAACCCTAATGCTCAAAATAATTAATTGGTTTGAGTAGAGCCAACTCAAATTAAAGAAATTTGTTTAATCAAATGAACTTTTATGAGTATTTAGAACTTTCTTTTCCTTTTAAGTTCACAAAACTGACACATTTTAAGTAATCTGAATTGCTTCACTGTTTTGAGTTTTATGACCTTAAAATTTAAACTTAAATTTAACTGAAACTGGGCTGGGATTTCTATTTCCCAGCATGCTTTGCTATGACACTCAAAAGGGAGGGTAAATAATAGTGTTATATAATGTGCATGATTAATGTTAAGTGTTCAATGTTTAAGTATGCTAATTTAGAAGAGTTTCTCTTACATAGGTTTTTTTTGTTGTTGTTGGGTTACCATCATGGTGACGGGGTTAGCATTAGCTTGGTTTGAGAACAGGTATATGTTAAATGTTTTATATTGCACTGTAAACCTGAATAAGTTGGCAAAACTTCAGTTGCCTCAATTTTTAAGTTGAGAAATTCAAAGTTTAAGTAAACAGAACTGGCAGATTTTTATTTTTGTACTTATACATTTTAATGGGGGGTGGGGGGCAAGGGTCTAATGCTATTTCATGCATTCTGACTTATTTACACTGTTAAAGAGTTGATTCTCATGCTTTGAGACAGCATATCTGTCTTTTATAAATCTAATAAAACGAAAGACTTTTTGAGATATGAAGGATGCAATAGGTACTTAAGATTAACATTAGATTAACTGAAACTGTGTTACACCCCCCCCCCCCTCCCTAACTTGAAATGTTTGAGTACACTAATTCATACATTTAACATTTACATTTTCTTGTAACCTCAATTTGAACATTTTTATTAGTATAAACTTAGCTATAACAAGCTAATTCAGAAAATGCTAACTTGTTAATTCGCATGAACCTTGTCACCATGATGGTAACTCTCCAAAAACCCAAATTAGCATAGCAAAATATTAATCACTTTTAAATCTCCCACTTAACGTGAATCTTGCCCAAAAAAACAAAAAAAAATTATATAACACTTAATTTTAGCATTTACTCTCCCTTTTCGAGTGCCATGGGCAAAGCATGCTGATAAATAAAAATCCCAGCCCAGCTTCAGTTAAACTTAAGTTTGTCTGAATCAAAATATATAATTTCATAAAACTGTGAAACAGTTCAGACAACTTAAAATATATCAGTTCTGTGAATTTGAAAGAAAAAAGAAAGTTCTAAATACTCATAAAAGTTAATTTGACTGAACTAATTTGTTTAATTAAAGTCTAATAAAGTTTGTCCTTAAACCAATGAATTATTTTGAGTGTTAGAGTTTACAGTGTGCCATTATCATTCAGCAATTGCTATGCTGATGCTATAAAAGCATTGTGTAACCATTTAGCAATGTAGCACTGATTTTATTCCACACAATTTAATAAAGTTTCCACTATAAAATATAAATAATAAAGTATGAATTAGCTTACTCAAATATTTCAAGTTAAGAGCAATTCAAATGTATGAGTACTAAATAAAAATCTGCATGTTCTGCTTACTTAAACTGAATTTCTTAACTGATTTCCTCACATTTTTTGAGTTTTACCAACTTATTTGGTCACACTTTAGATTAGGGTCAAATTCTCACTATTAACTAACTATTAACTACAACTTTTGCCTCAATAAACTCATAATTACTGCTTATTAACAGTTAGTAAGGTAGTTGTTGAGTTAAGGGATGTAGAATATGCCAATATCCTAGTAATATGCATGCTAATAAGCAAGCTAATAGTGAGAATTGGACCCTAAAGTAAAGTGTTACAGTTTATTTATGTGTTTTAAAGTGTGGAGTTTGTGTTACTAACTTCAGTTCAGTGAGTGAGATGTTAATACAGATTCCTCTTTGACAGATTCATCAACTCATTCAGTCAACTTTGGAGTTTGTGAGTCTTTTACTAATTAATTTCACTATTAGAACCTGCTCGTACGAAACATGTGTTTGTGAATTGAATTACACACGTTTATTTTTACGCTTAGCCATCAAAAGCTAAATATTCAAAAGAAAGATATAGATTATCTGATGACTGGTCTTGAATTCAGAGCGGCTAACATTTGCTTTTTCTTTTGATGTTTGTTTGTTTGTTTGTTTGTTTGTTTGTTTGTTTTCAAACCTTAAAGTGATAGTCCATCCAAAAATGAAAAATCTGTCATTATTTGCTCACCCTCCTGTCGTTCCAAACTCATTAGACTTTCTTTTTATCTGTAAAATAGACAATTTGGAGGAACACTTTCTGTTCTCATTGACTTGAACCAAAACGGTTTCCATTACAAGAACCTTCTCATAAGAATCGTTTGTTTGTGATTTGAATTACACCAGTACAATCGCTTGTATTTGTGCCTAGCCAGAAGAGCAAAGCATGCAAAAGAAAGACACGTCTTGATCTGATGAGCGAATTCAAAGAGGCTTTGGCTGCTTTATTTAATGGCATCAGTACACCGGTACTTTGCCCATCATAGAATATAAAAGTCCTTCTAATGGCCCCTCTGTTTCCAACTATATGAGCCTACACTTTTACGTTTGAAGCATTGCAGCCCGGACAGTCTTTCCCGCAAGAGTTGAGAGATGATAACTAAAGGTTAAAGACAAATAGCATTAAGTGTTTCATTTTAACCGGCACATTTTGAAAGATTAACCGATTAGCTCTGCACTTTGCGGCACACTGCCTCATCCAGACCGCATAGATGAAGAGATTTAAAAGTCTGGAGTTGCTCAGAGAGATCAGATTACATTTAAAAGTTTTTCTACCCTCATTTAGCCTTTGAAACAACCGAGGCAATTAGTTTAGAGAGTTACTGCTCTAAGTGTTCTGTCCATCTTTAGTAACAAAGATTTTACTGCGATTGGCATGTCGTCTGAGATAATGTTCTGAATAAGAACTGCTGCTTGTCCGTCATCGCATTTGTATTCAAGACTTGACTGAAGCTTCCAAAAAGCTCGCATAGTTTCTGCTGCAGATAAATGTTATGAATTGTAACCTCCTAATGAAGGTAATGCAGCCTTATTAGACTCACTCCAGGGAATGTGAGTGTTCAGATGAACCTGTACCTTGTGGCTTAACTTTCCAATTCGATTTTATGCTCTAATTTCTGGGTAGTTTGTTCCTCAGCCTACTTGCCAAATCCTCAGAGAGCTAAATTGATAGCATCCTTTTGGCTTTGGGCCTTTCGGGCTGTGTCCGGGTTATGATCCAGGCCTGCTAAGAGAGAGACGGAGAGAGATAACCCAGCCATGCCCTCCAGGATATACTGTGACTGGGGAGGGGAGACTGGCACGGCGGAGGGGAGCGGGACGAGCCCGGAGGGAGCGCAGATCGCCTCGCTGCTCAGCACTGCGAGTCTGTTTAGTATTCCTGTCACGTCAGCTGGAGGGAGCGGCATTAAATTGGGATCAGGCAGATTAGAGTCTAATATAGCCAGCTATTAAAGGCTGCAAATGAGAGTGGTGGGTTACAGCCGGAGCCTGGGCCCCTCACCCAGTCTCACAGCCTCTCTCAGTCTCTCAAACAGGCTTTGCAAGGGGAAAAGATGCATATACACACAGGAACACGCATAGGAAAGGAAAGGGTAAGATAGGATAGGATAGGTTAGGATAGATAGGATAGGATAGGATAGGATAGAAAAGGGTGGGATGGGATAGGAGAGGATAGGATACAAAAGGGTGGGATAGGATAGAATAGGACAGGACATGATAGGATAGGATAGGATAGGATAGGATAGAAAAGGATAGGATAGGATAGGATAGGATAGGATAGGATAGGATAGGATAGGATAGGATAGGATAGGATAGGATAGGATAGGATAGGATAGGATAGGATAGGATAGAAAAGGGTGGGGTGGGATAGGATAGGATAGGATAGGACAGGACAGGACAGGACAGGACAGGACAGGACATGATAGCATAGGATAGGATAGGACAGGATAGGATAGAAAAGGATAGGATAGGATAGGATAGAAAAGGGTGGGATAGGATAGGATAGAAAAGGGTGGGATAGGATAGGATAGGAAAAAAAGATAGGACAGGACAGGACAGGACAGGACATGATAGCATAGGATAGGATAGGATAGGATAGGATATGATAGGATAGAAAAGGATAGGATAGGATAGGATAGAAAAGGATAGGATAGGATAGGATAAAAAAGGGTGGGATAGGATCAGTGATGGGAATAACGGCGTTACAGATAAACGGCGTTACTAACGGAATTATTTTTTTCAGTAACGAGTAATCAAACGAATTACTGTTTCTCCCGTTACAACGCCGTTAGCGTTACTGAGGGAAAAAAATGTGGCGTTAGTCGTGTTACTATAATTGAGCTCACTGAAGCGCTTTTCATCCGAACAGGCTCTCTGTCAGTCGGACCTGCAACGTGTGTGTGTGTGTGTGTGTGCGCGCGCGCACCAGCCATGCGTGTTGGGGGTGGGTGCGGTGGTACACATAACTGATGATGATTGGTGGGTGGGAGACAAGGTTGAAGTTGATAGGTTGAGTTCACACCTATTTTTTTCACGGTCTATGGTTCACACACACACACACACACACACACACACACACACACACACACACACACACACACACACACACACACACACACACACACACACACACACACACACCTATGACGCACACGCATATGCACATTCAGCGATGGTCCAACGACTTCAAAGGTAGCTTTCGCAAACTGGAAGTATAAGCGCTACTTTTCCTTCGTTGAGGTGAAAGGTAAGAATATTTATGTAACATGCAACTTATGCCCAGGAAGAAAGAGTCTCTCCACGCCGGTGGCAAGTGATTCTGAAGCGCCTCACATCATCATATGCCACAAAATTAGTGGCTAAAAACCCAGGTGATAACGTGAGCTCCACTACCAAAGGAAAGTAGAGTACTGATAATATTTACACAATATTTACACTATAGGCCTACTGATAATATTTACAATTATCCATTGAATTTGATAGGTGTCTCTCACTTTGTCCCACAGCAACATTACAATAGTGTACATTAATGTACAATGTTTTATAATAATAATGTATTCTATTTAGTGTCTAATTCATTCATTTAACATATCTAATATTGGGGGCATCAAAGTTATTTGACATATTTGAACATTTGGGGGGGAAAAAAAGTAACGCAGTAATTACTTTCCCTGGTAATTAGTTACTTTTATAATGATGTAACTCAGTTACTAACTCAGTTACTATTTGTAAGAAGTAACTAGTAACTATAACTAATTACTTTTTTAAAGTAACGTGCCCAACACTGGATAGGATAGGATAGAAAAGGGTGGGATAGGATAGGATAGGAAAAAAGGATAGGATAGGACAGGATAGAAAAGGGTGGGATAGGATAGGATAGGAAAAAAGGATAGGATAGGACAGGACAGGACAGGACATGATAGCATAGGATAGAATAGGACAGGACATGATAGGATAGGATAGGATAGGATAGGATAGGATAGGATAGGACAGGATAGAAAAGGATAGGATAGGATAGGATAGGATAGGATAGGATAGGATAGGATAGGATAGGATAGGATAGGATAGGATAGGATAGGATAGGATAGGATAGGATAGGATAGGATAGGATAGGATAGAAAAGGATAGGATAGGATAGGATAGGATAGGATAGGATAGGATAGGATAGGATAGGATAGGATAGGATAGGATAGGATAGGATAGGATAGGACAGGATAGAAAAGGATAGGATAGGATAGGATAGGATAGGATAGGATAGGATAGGATAGGATAGGATAGGATAGGATAGGATAGGATAGGATAGGATAGGATAGGATAGGATAGAAAAGGATAGGATAGGATAGGATAGGATAGGATAGGATAGGATAGGATAGGATAGGATAGGATAGGATAGAAAAGGATAGGATAGGATAGGATAGGATAGGATAGGATAGGATAGGATAGAAAAGGATAGGATAGGATAGGATAGGATAGGATAGGATAGGATAGGATAGGATAGGATAGGATAGGATAGGATAGGACAGGATAGAAAAGGATAGGATAGGATAGGATAGGATAGGATAGGATAGGATAGGATAGGATAGGATAGGACAGGATAGAAAAGGATAGGATAGGATAGGATAGGATAGGATAGGATAGGATAGGATAGGATAGGATAGGATAGGATAGGACAGGATAGAAAAGGATAGGATAGGATAGGATAGGATAGGATAGGATAGGATAGGATAGGATAGGATAGGATAGGATAGGATAGGATAGAAAAGGGTGGGGTGGGATAGGATAGGATAGGATAGGATAGGATAGGATAGGATAGGATAGGATAGGATAGGAAATAAAAGGATAGGATAGGACAGGACATGATAGCATAGGATAGGATAGCATAGGATAGGATAGGATAGGACAAGATAGGATAGGATACACTCTAAAAAATGCTGGGTTAAATTAAATTTTTAACCCAACAGTTGGGTTTGTCCATATTTAACCCCAAAATTGGGTTAAAACAACCCAGCATTTTAGCAAAGGATAGCATTGGATAGGATAGGATAGGATAGGATAGGATAGAAAAGGATAGCATTGGATAGGATAGGATAGGATAGGATAGGATAGGATAGGATAGGATAGGATAGGATAGGATAGGATAGGATAGGATAGGATAGGATGGGATGGGATGGGATGGGATGGGATGGGATGGGATGGGATGGGATTAGGGTGACCACCTGTCCCGCTTTGCGTTGTACCGCACAGCATTTTCACCCCTTGTCCCGCATGTCGCATATTGAGAAAATGTCCCGCATTTTCACCAGTCTGTTGATTTTTAATGATCATATTGAGAAAACATGCATGCGTTCTATTGCCTTTTTAAGAAAGCATTTTATTTATTATTTTCGCGGCATCGTTTATATATATATATATATATATATGATTAACTAATTTAATGTTGTTTTATTTGTTTCATTATTCATTTAGTTGGATTTTAGTTGCACTTGGTCAGAACTGTTTCAAAAGTAATTATCTGCATGATGCCTGCTGCCTTTGGGCTCAGTGATGTTGAATTTATTATACAACAGTTTCAGGTTATGTTTTAGTGTTGGTAACATGTCCCACATTGTCCCACACAAACTTAGTAATCGTCCCACATTTGGTTTGTTTGATGGTGGTCACCCTAGATGGGATGGGATGTCATGGGAAGGGATGGGATGGGATAGGATAGGATATAAAAAATGCTGGGTTGGTTAAACCCAAATCAAATATGGACAAACCCAGCCGTTGGGTTACATTTTTTTATATTTTATATTTATATTTTTGAGTGTAGGATAGGATAGGATAGAAAAGGATAGGATAGGAAAGGAAAGGACAGGACAGGACAGGACAGGACATGATGGGACAGAATAGGATAGACTCTAAAAAGTGCATCAAATATGGACAAACACAGCCGTTGGGTTACATTTTTAGATAATAATATTTAACCCAGCGGTTGAGTTTGTCCATATTTAACCCAAAATTGGGTTGAAACAACCCAGCACTTTTTAGAGTGCAGGATAGGATGCTATTTTGAAATAGAGTTTCTTGCATGCGACAACAAACACAGCACAAGTGATGTCTGATTTGTGAACAAATGACTCTTATGAATATATATGTGGAATAAATAACATTTCAACCCTCATTCTTAACCTTTGTCTGGAAAGATCATATTTAAGAGGAGATTCCTTTTAGTGTTGTCAGTAAACGGTCACTGACCGACGTGACACTCATTTAGGTGACTCACATCGCACCACTATATGTAGCTTTTTCTTTCTTTTCTTTTTTAAGAAAAAGTGTTACTTTTATTCAGCAAGGACACATTGATCAACAGTGACAGTAAAATTTTTTATATTGTTACGAAAGATTTACAAAATAATTTTTCTTCTGAAATTTAATTTCATTGAAGAATCCTGAATTTTTTTAAATCATGGTTTCCACAATGTGGAACGTTTTCAACATTAGTTATAATAATAAATGTTTCTTGAGCAGGAAATCATCATATTATAATGATTTCTGAAGACATGTGACACTGAAGACTGGAGTAATTCATCTTTGATCACTGGAATAAATACAATTTCAAATGTTCTTTAAATATAGTTGACATTTTTAATAATATTACTGTTTTTATTGTATTTCTGCTCAAATAAATGCAGCCTTGTTGAGCATAAAAATACTTTCCCCCCCAAATTATTGTTGTTTTAAAAGATGCATTAAAAAAAAAATGTATATAGAAATGTTGTTCCAAAACCGTGACATGTTTATATGATACAAATACAATCAGGATCACTACAAAATGACAGCATCAAATGAGAACTAAACCACTTTCAAACATCACTAAACAAAACATCTCCTAAATCTTATATTTTGGGGTCCTGCTGTTCCCTGGTGTTTTTATGCGCTGTCCTGTGACTTACAGCGTGACCCTTAATCATGTGTTATGGCGATGCTGTTTTCTTTTTAATTGAATCAGCCTTCTGCATGTCAGGCTTGGCTTAGTTTTCAAGAGTGAGTTTGAGCTTTCATTAGGTCTGCTCTTCAGCAGAAGCCTCTCTCTGGACAGGCTTAAACCAGTGCAAACATATTCATCCTCTGATGATACAGGAAATGTTAATGCTGTTAACATGACAAATGTCAACTTGCTAGAAGAAACCTTTAGACAGAGCCTATGCCTACAATCAAATGAAGATGACAGCGATTATATATTCAGCTGCTGTGTAATGTCGTCTGCTCTGACTGAACCAATTAAACTGGTTATTTTGAATACTGGTGTACGGCATAATGCACTTCCTTCAGAATATGTGATGTATGTACCAGACAAAAGAAGTCTGCAAATTTAAGTATGAGACTGTAAATGATGAATAATGCAGTCACATTATTAAATATGATCTCGTTCTGTGTCCGGCAGACATCCTCTCTTCCCTCTTCTGGCGTTGCTGTTTGAGAAGTGTGAGCAAGCAACACAGGGATCAGAATGCATCACCTCCGCCAGCTTTGACGTCGACATCGAGAACTTCGTCCACCAGCAAGAGCAGGACCACAAGCCTTTCTTCAGCGAGGACCCTGAACTAGACAACCTGGTAACCACTCGCTTCATCTGTGTCAAGTTCAGCTGTTTACCTGCTCTTGTTTACTTCCTGTAGACCACATTTGCACTGCCCTCTGCTGGCATATTGGCACTGTTTACAGCATTAAAACGACTAGGAATAAACAATGCTTTATTGAAAATTAAAAGTCAGAGATATTAGTCACAATGACACTCGGCCACCTCTAGTCCGTAGCTCTTTTTTTCCTTCTCATTTCCTCTAACTCTCCCCTTCATATTCATCATCTCTTCTCTTCTGTGCCCTGCAAGACAGTTAACAGTAATTAGAAATTAAGGGAAGGAGGAAGAAAAAGGTCACTGTTCATCATTACCGGGGCGCTCGGCCGACTAGCGCTGCTCAGTCAATTAACTCTGCATCTGTGTGCTTTACGACACACTGGTCACACACGGGTCTTCCGTTCACTAACTCTTTACCGCGACAGTTATAGCGCCCGCGCTACGCTTCGTTCTCGCCTGAGAGAGATGGCACTGAGCCCTGATTAAACGAGCTGCAGTAATTGGCAGATTTATCTCCTCCTTGGCAAAGCATTTTTTAGCCCATTTGGTCGTCCTTGAGTTCTGACTTTGGGCGGTGACTATTTGAATGGGTAGTTGGAACTGAAAGTTCAGTCCCGTCCAACTGTATCAGCAGAAGTCGAAAGTGTTTGTAGCATTAAGCAACGCAACCAGGCAAACGGTGGCAGGGCGGCCTGGCTAGGAAGCCTCAGATTTGTTTTGTTTTGTTCTAGTGTTTTAAGTGAGAAAAACACTTTTGTAGGTTATTTAAAGCAGCACTAGGTAACTTTTCAACCTTTATAATATATTTTCAAGACACTTGTGATGATACATCGACTTACAATAGGTTGAATGACACGTCTGCCATAGCCTGACGGGGTCTGTATCGTTTTTAATCGTACTTTTAAACTTCGGGTTTCGGGTAGTAACCCGAGAAAAAAAAGAACTACAAAATTCGACTGCTTTACGGCATATACGTCACTTCCACCACCACCCCCACTTCCTTAAATTCAGACGTGCGAGCCCAACTATCATTTGTTTGCCGAATGTTATAGTCATGGCCAAAGCAGCACAGAAAAATAAGAAAGCAAAGTTTTTGTCGGAGGAAAGCAAAAAGAGGAAACGAGAAAGTGATGGGATTAAAGGCAGGACGAGGATCAACATTGGGCCAGCGTTTGCTCGTTGGCGTGAGCTGAAGGAGGAGGGACTACATTCTTGCAAGTAAATACATAAGACGTACAAAATCATATTTTAGGATACCTAACATGTCTGTGATATTTGTTTATTTGTCTTGCCTCAAGCTATAATGCAAATCGATTTTTCAAATTTTCAGATTCATCTAGGGTAGCTTGATATTGTAATATTGACAATATATGGTTATTTCCTACCACTCAAACATTGAATTGAAGTATCATATAGATTCTGTAAAACGGTAACCAATAGACTAGGCTACTATAATGACGCTGGCTTGTAAACGTGAGCATCGCGATCATTTGGCGTTTGAAAAAAAATAAAACCCATGAAATTATATTCAATTGACATGCTGAAACATATGCCACTGTACCTGGGATGAAGACATTTCACACGCGACGCAAGCAGAACACCTGCATGTGAACTCCTGCAGTGTTCAGGGATATCATGGTTGTCATGTCAATAAATGCACGTGCGATGCATCCCCTGATGTTTACGACAGTAGTAGAGGACAATACTGTTTCCCAACTGTAGGGAGACCCCGAGAGCAAAACCTACCTAGTGCTGCTTTAAATAATTCACTTAATCATTTCAGAAATCCAGAATGTCCTGGTTGCCCTTTTCATACAATAAATGGTAAAAAAAAATCACCATAAAGGATAACGAAAATGGCCCATAGTGCATAATACTAATACTAATAGTCTTCTGAATTCATATTATAGATCAGTTCGAGGAACAGATGTTATTTCAAGTCTAAAATTCTTTGGTATTAAAATAAATTCATGAATAAATACAACTTTTTGAATAAATAAAAAATTACTCATGTCTTTCAGGTTGTATTATCTCTTTTTGTCAGTTTTGATGCCGTATTTTTTATTTAATTTTCAGTACCGGCATCTTGCAAAATTAAATTAATTAAATGTAAATATTAGATTTAACATTTAAATTCAAATGAAATGTTGCCTTGGCAAATATCTGAAGTAAGTTGAAATGTAATAACTAAAACTGAAATAATTATAAAGTATAGCTAAATATATATATTTTTTAAATGTATAAAAATGACAAAGGGTGTTATCATACACTCCGGCGCAACGCGTTGCAAGTTGACCAACAAAAGTCTCGAACCCGGGTCCGCCGGCATGAGAGTCGGACGCTCTAAGGAGGCTAAAGGCTTCAACCCCTAGCGTCATTCGCTACAGCATCAGAGGAGTGAGGTTTACTCGCACAGTGACTACTAGCTGGCCTCCATAACACTCCAATCCGGGTCACGGCACCAATGTAACCCCTCCTGTTCGAACTGCCCCGCTCCAAGCCAGCATGAGAGTCAGACGCTCTAACAAGGCGGCTAAAGGCTTCAACCCCTAATTTCAGTCGCTAGAGCGTCTCTTGAGATCAGAGGAGTGAGGTTTACTCGCACAGCGACTACTAGCTGGCCTCCGTTACACAAGCACAACTGGCTTTTAAAGGGAATGGGAGATGAGACTTTAATTGGTTTATTTGGGTTACGCCCAAAACACACCCATGACTCATTAAGAGACTAGGTACAACCCTTTTGGACCATGCGCCAGGCGCCCCAACCATTTTTCCCGTGTTAAACTAGCAAAAGTGGATTCGGACACGCCCTAAGTGCACCTGCGCCATGTGCTTCAGACCATGTGCTCTGATTGTTAAAATAGGGCCCTTAGTCTAGAACTACAATAACCATTATGTTTACACTAGTGGTGGGCATAGATACATTTTTTTAATCTAGATTAATCTCACTGTAATCTTGGAATTAATCTAGATTAATCTAGATTAAAATGGCTCATTTGAATTCTGCCGAAGGCATTCAGAATATGTGTGCTCATAAGTGATTGTTTGTCTTTTTGTAGTTTGAATAATAAATAACTTCTGTCCCTTTAAGACCTGATGCACGCATGGATCCTACTGTTCCTGTGAGCTGGTTACGACTGTGTTTACGTTAAAACCATAGGGTAAAACTCACCAAGATGGGCCTTGAGACATTTTTGAGTGTATTTGACCATTAATAAGCTGGGAAAAGGAGCTAATTTTTGCACTTGTATGTCAGAGGCGGCTTTATTACGGCATGTGTATGTGCGCTTCAGATGCGAGCGCGAAATCTGCGGGAATTAGTAGAATTAACGTTATGTGCAACCCTGCGTGAAATTCAGACCGGTCACACATGAGGAAAAATCCAGCAGAACACCCGTTCGCCATGTTCAGAGGGTTAAACGGACTGAATGAGAGGAGGAGGGTGCGTGTCAACTCGCTGTCGGTCGGAGAGGAGAGGAGAGGAGAGCGCAGCTGATATCGATACTGTAGATTAGAAAATGAGTATCGTATCGTTTCAGATATTTCAGTATCGATACATAGCGAAATATCGATATTTTTGACAACTCTAGTAGGCATACACACAGGTTCGAAGACTCGTTCTCTCACCCCCTACAGTGCAATTCGTCTAGGTGTACATCCGCGCTAAAATATCAAGGTGAAAGTCATCATAGTTTGCGTAGTCTAGACTCAGCTCCCAGCCCAACTTTGAGAATAGATTAACGGCGATATTTTATTTTATCGCCCAATAAGAAACGCCGATAACGGACCACCACTAGTTTACACACAGCGCACACACGCCTCTGCACTTATGATTTATCTCAAAATGGGGACAGGAGAGCTGTCAGTCAATAAATGGGAAAACAAAGTAACTTTTATAGATATTTTGCCGTAAATTTAAAAGCAATGTACTACTTTACTAGTTACTTGAAAAAAGTAATCTGATTACGTAACTCTCGCCACTTCCCCAACTCTGTGACGTAGATGGTGAAGGCGATCCAGGTGCTGCGGATCCACCTGCTGGAGCTGGAGAAGGTGAACGAGCTCTGTAAAGACTTCTGCAACCGTTACATCACCTGCCTCAAGACCAAGATGCACAGTGACAATCTGCTACGGAACGACCTGGGCGGCCCGTATTCTCCATCACAGACCAGCCTCGGCCTGCAGCAGGTGACTAACAAGTACATTTGCCCTAGACCTTCAGTCTAAAGGCTAAAGGTTGTTTCTAACTCATAAACACAGTGTCATATGAATGCACACACACTCACAGCAGTAACATTTACACTTGTACGAACCCAAGCTCTTCTCCCGGGGATGCGAAAGGTCACATCTGGCTTGCCCTTGCTGCTCCTGCTGAACTTTGCTGACCTCTGCGTGAGAAGACTTAAAACACACTCTTTCAGATGTTTTATCTAGGGCTGTCAATCGATTATAACGGAATTAAAATGGCAATCAAATGATCAGATTATTCAGAATTAATCACACACTACTGTTCAAAAGTTTGGGGTCAGTATTTGTTTTTTAAATAACTGAATACTTTTATTCAGCAAGCACGCACTGAACTGATCAAAAGAGTAATGTTATAAACATTTATAATGTTACAAAAGATTTCAAAGAATTGCTTTTCTTTTGAACTTCTATTCATCATAAAAAAATATTTTCTTAATTGATATTAATAAGAAATGTTTCTTGAGCACGGAATCTGCATCCGGAATCTAGAATAATTTTACAGAGCCCTGCACAATATTACAGTCACATGGTCACCTGTCACTTCCCAGCATCCTCCTTGACTCTCACCTGCATGCACTTGATGATCACGCACACCTGCACCTCATCTTCTCCCGCATCTAGACGGCTACATAAACACACACTTTATGTGAATGTCCTGACTATGACACACACACAACGCCAGTATCAAGTTCTCTTTCACGCTTGAACGAACAATAACTCACAGAATTATGTCAAAATGGCCGTTTTGTGGAGTATTCTCATAAGAGAGTCTTAAATGAGTTAAATAAAGTCTTAAATGAACGTAAAGAGTTGTGAGGAAATGAGATGTGTGTGACAGCGTCAGATCCGCGTCATGTTCGGCAGCGGCAGATCTTAAAGTGACAGCAGCCTAATAAACCAGCAACTGTGATTCTGTCATTAATGTTCATCAAAGAACAAACATAACAGAGAAAATTGTAGCTTTAATAAGGAATAATCTATATTTAATTTATTTTTCATGCAGTTAAGACTGTAAAGTGTTTGATAACTTTATTCACGTTCTGTATATTGATTATATTTGAAGGCCACAGGTAAATATGACATTTATTATAATGGTTTTATGTGAAGATTGTTTTAAGTTCACTTAAATTAAAAGTAATATTTTACAGCCTAATAAATGTTGAAATTGATATAGCTTTCAATTATACTTTAATGTTGAATGTCAATCATTAATGTTTCAATCAGTATCAGTGATTCTGGCCTTCATTCATAAAATGTATAAGAAATACTGTCTTTAAGTTGTTTCTATGTTAATTTGGAGAGCAACTGTGGAATTATTACAATTTGAAAATATTAAAAACTCCTATGTTTTTAATCGCAGATATTTACAGGGTTCCCACGCTTCTTGAAAGTTCTTGAATTTCAGACACATGGATTCAAGGCCTTCAAAGTACTTGAAAACAAACATAGGTCCTTGAAAGTGCTTGAATTAAGCATTAACTACATTTTGTTAGAGTAGCATGGTGCTATTACAAAAATTGGCCTTCATGCGCTGCCAAAGCCAGAACAAAACATCATTACGGGAGGAAGCTATTTCAATATATTTCTGCTGTTCCATAAGCACCATCTACTGTCAAAGGCCCTATTCGAATGGTAATTGTTTCTCGTGGGGTCATAAGGTATTTTCATCATTGACAGGGGCTAGTCAGTGATTTTATTGCCGCCCAAATACAGAATGTGTTTTTCTCCCACCACCCGCGTAAAAATCCCTGTCCGAATTACCTACTGTTTTTTTTAGATAAACACCAAGGACGTGTGGTAATTGAATTGCCGTCCAAATCCACATCTCTGAGTTTTCAAGATGAGATCACTTCCCTGTTTATATCCTTTTTGACCACTGCAGGCCACCATGCGGTTGCGCTTTGCTGTAATTTGGATGCATTTTAAAGATCTAGACTTTCCTTACTGAAATGCTGGCAAGTATTTACAAGAGCAATATTTCATCACCGTTCAAAAAATAAAAAGAAGAAAAGCACATAAACATTTGAATTATATATGTTAAATATAATATATGTGCAGGTCTTAAAAGCCTTCAAATTGATTTTTAAAAAAGGTACATGTACAGGTGATTTAATAAATAATTTAGCATATTTTTAATGCCTAACAATTAACTTGTCCATATCTTTTCATTTAATTGGAAAATTCATGTATACAATGTTATCTCTATATTTTGATGTTATAATTAAGTAATGATTTATAAAAAAGAAAACTAAAACTAGTGTGAAATAAATGTTAAAAGCAGGAATAAGAGAGCTGAAAAATGCATCTCTCGTTAAAACTCGCTCGCTCTTGTTCACCAGCCTCTTTCCTCATTGGATTTTGTCAAATTTGACATTTTTCCTCATTGGAAACTGTATTTTAGTTGTCAGTATATGCCTTAGCGTTACTGCATTAATTATAGACACCGGTATAGTAGGTATTTGATATATTGGCAGTAACACACCCACCTTTGTCGTATTTGTTGTGCTTGATTTAAAATAAAAGGGGCTTTGAAAAGTCCTTGAATCTGGTGTTCATGAAAGAGTGGGAACCCTGTATTTATATAATAATTATAATAGTATATTTATATTAAACAATATGATTTAATCATACTAACTTGTTAAATTGCCACTGTCTTACAAGTAATTTCCCCCAAGAAATTCAGATGTGGACACTAACTACAGTCTCCGCCTCCTCTTACAGGACCTGCTCCAGAACTCATCCCCGTCCCTCACCTCTGTCTCCAGCACGGTAAACCCCTCTGGGATCGTAGTCCCTGCCGGTTCGCTGCAACAGAACAACGTTGCCATGACCACTATCAACTCTCAGGTGGTCTCAGGTGAGGAGGCCAATCATCAGTCCCAAACTCAGAGATCTCAGCTTTCAGAAAACAGCTTTCCTTTCCAAATCCGTGACATCTAACGGAAGCAAATGAGGCTTCCGTGTAATGCACATTATCTTCATTTATATAGCCCTTTCTTGTACTAATTTTCCCTCTTTACAGCCACACAGAACAGTACTTTCACATTGTGAATACAGAACGTCTAATTACTGTGAAATCGAGCTAATTAGCAGCAAAACAGGAACTCCTTGTTCTCTTCTTGAGCCGTTGCGAATAGCCTTTTGTTTTATTGTGGCGCAGTGAACGGGAGGTGAATTGGTTTGTTTTTGTGCTGTAGGGTAATTACAGTAGTTCAACAACAGGCAGGTAAAGTCTGTGATAACCTCAGGCCCGTGTCTGTGTCTGATTCCCACAGGTGGGACGCTGTATCAACCGGTGGCAATGGTTACCTCACAGGGGCAGGTGTTAACCCAGGGGTTACCACAGGGAACCATCCAAATCCAAAACAATCAGGTGAGGGAAACGGCTCGACAGACAACACTCGCTGCAGAGAAACCGCAGGGCTGTGTCTTCACCACTAATGAAGCTGTAGAATTCTGCTGACTTCAACACCATGTGTACACAGAAGCACTGCTGGTGCAAAGAAGCATTAACACCACAAACGCCCGATGCCTTCAGTTTACGGACGCCCTGTTTACTATTTACAAGCATTTACATGGCTTCAGACGGTTGCATCGGCATATTTTGATCCGCTTGTGATGTCTATGGCCTACTAATTTAAATGAACATTGGCCCTTATTCATAAAACACAAGCAGAACAAATTTGTGTGTAAATAATTGATAAATCCATTCATACGTTAATTACCCCATTGAAGTGGATGCAATTTATGAATGGTTTTACATAAGATGCAGAAATGTTCTCCTTTCTCTTCACAAATAAGACCCAGAATGGAGGGAAAAATTGAAATGTAAAATTATTTGCCAATTTAAAAAAAAAAAATGCATTAAATTATTTTTATTTAATATATATATGTGTGTGTGTGTGTGTGTGTGTGTGTGTGTGTGTGTGTGTGTGTGTGTGTGTGTGTGTGTGTGTGTGTGTGTGTGTGTGTGTGTGTGTGTGTGTGTGTGTGTGTGTGTGTGTGTGTGTGTGTGTGTGTGTGTGTGTGTGTGTGTGTGTGTGTGTGTGTGTGTGTGTGTGTGTGTGTGTGTGTGTGTGTGTGTGTGTGTGTGTGTGTGTGTGTGTGTGTGTGTGTGTGTGTGTGTGTAAAACAATATTATTATAAAACAATTAAATCATTTTTAAATAAACAAGATTAATCTAATGGTTTACTTATTGGTTTTACAAATAAGGCCCAGGTATTTTTTTAATGTATTTGTTAAATTTTTTGTTAAATTATTAATTAAATTTAAAAAATGTATTTAAAATATTATATATATATATATATATATATATATATATATATATATATATATATATATATATATATATATATATATATATATATTACATACATACACACACACACACACAAAAATTTATTTAAAATATATTATATATATATATATATATATATATATATATATATATATATATATATATATATATATATATATATATATATATATATATATATATAATAGTTATTATTATTATTATTATTATTATTATTAAATAATTCTTTTTTAAATAAAAAAAATTATAAAATAATTAATTTTTAAATAAATATATATATATATATATATATATATATATATATATATATATATATATATATAATAGTTATTATTATTATTAAATAATTATTTAAAAACAAAAAATTATAAAATAATTAATTAAAAAAAAAAAAATATATATATATATATATATATATATATATATATATATATATATATATATATATATATATATATATATATATATATATATATATATATATTTAAAAATTTATATTTATTTAAAAATGAATCATTACGTAATCTGATTTGATTAAAAAATATTTTGTAATTTTTATGTAATCTATTTATTATTTAATAATTATAATATATATATATAATATTGTTATTATTATAAATAATATATATTATATTTTGTATAATTGTATATTTACATATTTTATTCCACAAAGTAAATTAATAATGGACTTTGCATAATTTCGTTTTTTCAATTAATGTTATTGTCATTTAGCTGTTGCTTAGAGCTAAACCTGACTGCTCCATTAGTTAGCAAAACCCCTAAGGTGACGCGTCACATCAGCGATCACAGATAATCTCATAATGCGTTGCTCGCTTCCAGTATAGACATGATGCAGTTTATTTAGCATGCTATTTTATTTTGCTGTAAAGTATGAGTCAGGTGAGCCAGGGTTTGACAGGCAGCTGGAGCCCGTGTGGATACCCAACACCGGGCCGAGGTGCTTCACTACACGCAAGCTGGGAATAGAGTTGTGCCCGTAGCTACTTCTCCGACAAGCTTTCAGTAATAATACCGCTGCATGAAGCCTCCAATTAATTCACCCTGCTTCCTGAATCACACACTCTCCCCCAATGTGTGTGTGTGTGTGTGTGTGTGTGTGTGTGTGTGTGTGTGTGTGTGTGTGTGTGTGTGTGTGTGTGTGTGTGTGTTGAGGAATGGGGGAAGAACCACATGACACCCAGCTGCAAATGTAATGAGGAGGTTGTTTTTAGAGCTTGATTATTATTTATTTATTTAAAAATTTTAAAATCAGTGGGGAGCTGCTGCTTTTTATGGCTTTCAGTGGCAATGGTAGCATGAAATTAATTATCCCTATTTTCAAAGTGGAAATGTTAATTTTTCCTTTTCTTCTTTTATTAATTTATTTATTCGCACGCGGAGCTCTCGTAGATTATGCATCTTAAACTTCACTGAAATGTTAATATGCCAGTCTCAGAATGGAGTAAACCAAAGGAAAATAAATAGTTAATTTAGCACGCATCCTTTACTCAAACTCGCCTTACATTAATCGTGCTCGAGTTCACAGCGTATAATAAGTTGGATGAAAAGAAAATAAATGCGACTGCATTTTCTGCAGCTCTTTTAGTTGATGAAAGGCTTCTGTAAATGTACCCTCCTTGGCTTTAATTTTAGGTATCATTACTCCCATTGCGTTGCTATGGTGACTGAAGGCATTCCTGCCCCTGCCAAAGAAATGGTGACTGGCGACTCGCTTTGTTTCCGTGGCAACTCTCCCTCCCGCTCCCCCACTCACTTTCACTTCTCTCTTTCTTCCAAGGTGAACCTGGACTTGTCCTCACTCTTGGATGGCGACGACAAGAAATCAAAAAACAAACGAGGCGTCCTTCCCAAACACGCCACAAACATTATGCGTTCCTGGCTCTTCCAGCATCTCATGGTGAGAAGAAGGATGCGTGCTCTTCTCGCATTATTATAGATCGGAGTTTCAAATGCACTGCATTTCAATCATTTCTGCTTCTTGATTTCATGATATATACAGTTACCCCAGAAGACTGAAAATAAATGTAAAAAAATAATATTGCATCCCGATTTTGTTTTTTCCAGCATCCTTATCCTACAGAAGATGAGAAAAGACAGATCGCAGCGCAAACAAATCTCACCTTATTACAGGTGAACAACTGGTAAGAATGGCTGGTTTTGTTGCATTAGTGTAATCCACAGCAAAATGGCGCCATCTCATGGCCACAAGCGAAATCTCAAATCTTGTTTATGATTTGCAAATAGTCCTGGTGTGTCTTATGTGTGCATTCTCTCTCTCTCTCGTCTCTCTTTGAAAGGTTTATCAATGCCCGCAGGCGTATACTACAGCCCATGCTGGACGCCAGTAATCCTGACCCCGCCCCCAAAGCCAAGAAGATGAAATCTCAGCACAGACCCACGCAGCGCTTCTGGCCCGACTCCATTGTAGCTGGAGTCCTGCAGACACACGGATCCCACTCAGCAAACAATTCAGACAGTCAGTGATGTCCGCATATTCTCTAATGGCAGATGTTATTAACATATATTATATATACCGAACACTAAATATTAAAAATGATTGTTCATTATATTTCTGTCTGAGTAGAGTTTATCCTCAGGCTTGAAATCACAATTTCAAAACTTAGTATTTCCCACTGCAGCTATATAAATGGAAATGTATATATGTATACACAGATCAGGCATAACATTATGACCTAATATTGTGTTGGTCCCCCTTCTGCTGCCAAAACAGCCCTGACCCGTCGAGGCATGGACTCCTCTAGACCCCTGAAGGTGTGCTGTGGTATCTGTCACCAAGATGTTAGCAGCAGGTCCTTTAAGTCCTGTAAGTTACGAGGTGGGGCCTCCATGGATCGGACTTGTTTGTTCAGCAAATCCCACAGATGCTCGATTGGATTGAGATCTGGGGAATTTAGAGGTCAAGTCAACACCTCAAACTTGTGCTTCTCAAACCATTCCTGAAGCATTTGTGCTTTGTGGCGGCGCATTATCTGCTGAAAGAGCCACAGCCACCAGGGAATACCGTTTCCATGAAAGGGTCTATAGGTGGTACGTGTCAAAGTCACATCCACATGGATGGCAGGACCCAAGGTTTCCCAGCAGAACATTGCCCAAAGCATCACTGACTCCTCCGGCTTGCCTTCTTCCCATAGTGCACCTGGTGCCATGTGTTCCCCAGGTAAGCCACGCACACACACCCGGACATCCACGTGATGTAGAAGAAAGCGTGATTCATCTTCCACTGCTCTGTGGTCCAGTTCTGATGCTCACGTGCCACTGTTGGTGCTTTGGGCGGGGTCAGGGGTCAGCATGGGCACTGGTCAGCGGCTGTGCCGCCCCATACACAACAAACTGAGATGCTCTGTGTATTCTGACACCTTTCTATCAGAACCAGCATTAACTTCTTGAGCAATTTGAGCTCCAGTAGCTCGTCTGTTTGATCGGACCACACAGGCATCAATGAGCCTCGGCCGCCCATGACACTGTGGCCGGTTCTCCACTGGTCCTCCATGACACTGTGGCCGGTTCTCCACTGGTCCTCCATGACCCTGTGGCCGGTTCTCCACTGGTCCTCCATGACCCTGTGGCCGGTTCTCCACTGGTCCTTCATGACCCTGTGGCCGGTTCTCCACTGGTCCTCCATGACCCTGTGGCCGGTTCTCCACTGGTCCTCCATGACACTGTGGCCGGTTCTCCACTGGTCCTCCATGACCCTGTGGCCGGTTCTCCACTGGTCCTTCATGACCCTGTGGCCGGTTCTCCACTGGTCCTTCATGACACTGTGGCCGGTTCTCCACTGGTCCTTCATGACCCTGTGGCCGGTTCTCCACTGGTCCTTCATGACCCTGTGGCCGGTTCTCCACTGGTCCTTCATGACCCTGTGGCCGGTTCTCCACTGGTCCTCCATGACACTGTGGCCGGTTCTCCACTGGTCCTTCATGACCCTGTGGCCGGTTCTCCACTGGTCCTTCATGACACTGTGGCCGGTTCTCCACTGGTCCTTCATGACCCTGTGGCCGGTTCTCCACTGGTCCTCCATGACACTGTGGCCGGTTCTCCACTGGTCCTTCATGACCCTGTGGCCGGTTCTCCACTGGTCCTCCATGACCCTGTGGCCGGTTCTCCACTGGTCCTCCATGACCCTGTGGCCGGTTCTCCACTGGTCCTCCATGACCCTGTGGCCGGTTCTCCACTGGTCCTTCATGACACTGTGGCCGGTTCTCCACTGGTCCTTCATGACCCTGTGGCCGGTTCTCCACTGGTCCTCCATGACACTGTGGCCGGTTCTCCACTGGTCCTTCATGACCCTGTGGCCGGTTCTCCACTGGTCCTCCATGACCCTGTGGCCGGTTCTCCACTGGTCCTCCATGACCCTGTGGCCGGTTCTCCACTGGTCCTCCATGACCCTGTGGCCGGTTCTCCACTGGTCCTCCATGACCCTGTGGCCGGTTCTCCACTGGTCCTCCATGACACTGTGGCCGGTTCTCCACTGGTCCTCCATGACCCTGTGGCCGGTTCTCCACTGGTCCTTCATGACCCTGTGGCCGGTTCTCCACTGGTCCTTCATGACACTGTGGCCGGTTCTCCACTGGTCCTTCATGACCCTGTGGCCGGTTCTCCACTGGTCCTTCATGACCCTGTGGCCGGTTCTCCACTGGTCCTCCATGACACTGTGGCCGGTTCTCCACTGGTCCTTCATGACCCTGTGGCCGGTTCTCCACTGGTCCTTCATGACACTGTGGCCGGTTCTCCACTGGTCCTTCATGACCCTGTGGCCGGTTCTCCACTGGTCCTCCATGACACTGTGGCCGGTTCTCCACTGGTCCTTCATGACCCTGTGGCCGGTTCTCCACTGGTCCTCCATGACCCTGTGGCCGGTTCTCCACTGGTCCTCCATGACCCTGTGGCCGGTTCTCCACTGGTCCTCCATGACCCTGTGGCCGGTTCTCCACTGGTCCTTCATGACACTGTGGCCGGTTCTCCACTGGTCCTTCATGACCCTGTGGCCGGTTCTCCACTGGTCCTCCATGACACTGTGGCCGGTTCTCCACTGGTCCTTCATGACCCTGTGGCCGGTTCTCCACTGGTCCTCCATGACCCTGTGGCCGGTTCTCCACTGGTCCTCCATGACCCTGTGGCCGGTTCTCCACTGGTCCTCCATGACCCTGTGGCCGGTTCTCCACTGGTCCTCCATGACCCTGTGGCCGGTTCTCCACTGGTCCTTCCTTGGAGCACTTTTGATAGAGACTGACCACTGCAGACCGGGAACACCCCACAAGAGCTGCAGTTTTGGAGATGCTCTGACCCAGTCGTCTAGCCGTCACAATCTGGCCCTTGTCAAACTCGCTCAAATCCTTACGCTTGCCCATTTTTCCTGCTTCTAACACATCAACTTTGAGGACAAAATGTTCACTTGCTGCCTAATATATCCCACACACTAACAGATGATGAAGAGAAAATCACTTCACCTGGTCATAATGTTATGCCTGATTAAGTGTGTTGCAGACAGTCTATGTTTTTGCAATGTACTAATTGTGTTTCTGCGTGTGTTTGTCAGATTCTCTGGGCATGGACGGCCTGCAGCCTCTGTCCTCCGATTCCGCCACACTGGCGATGCAGCAAGCCATGCTGGGAGGAACCGACGATTCCATGGACGGCACAGAAGAGGAGGACGAGGAAGAGGAGGAAGAAGAGGGAATCGACGAGGAGGAAGATGAAGAAGAGGATGAAGAAAGCGAGGGAGGCAGACAGATGGCTCGGAGAGATCTGTGCCTCAACCACAACGAAGGACTTGAATAAAGGATCAGATAGACGGAAATGACATAATTGACTTAACTCTTACTCATCCCCATGGCAACACATCTCAACACTGCCCAGCGGACACTAAGTGCCATGGACCATCCAATCAGAATGAAAGACTCGATGAATGCATCGAATTCATGTTAAAGGGAGCATTTGAGGGAGGAGAGGACGTACTGTACATTGGCCGTTGAGCAACTACTCTCATTCATATAATCCATTTAAGCCTTACTTTGTTTATTATGTCTCTTTGGTTCTCAGGTGTCTTAGCATGACATAATGTCTACCCTCTTACAGTCATATTGATAACCATGCAATGAGTGGATGTTTTAGGCATGTTTCTTTTTTTCTTTTTGTAGAGTTAACAAAATATTCAAAAAAAAAGAAACAATCTAAATGCCTGACAGCACAATGTATGTACATTTGATAGTGATGCATTTTACCCAGACACTTCATATTTATTTTATAAACTGTCAAAAGGCAGTGGCACAATCAACAGGGACGCTGGACGCTGGATCAGCTCTTGTGTAAAACAAACGCATGTTGGGAGACTCGACGCGGAGTGCCAAGCATCTCTTCCACGCAAAGAACAAAACTCTCGTGCCCTTTTGAAACCGTAAGGACCTACAAATGACGTTTACTGAAGAACACTGCAGGAAAAAAAGACATATTTACAGGTGCGTATCACACCCTGAAACGCCCCTCTTTATTTTATGTGAAGGACGAAACAAAAACTGTGAAGATATTTCTGAGTCTACAGATTGAATCACCCGTTCCTGATGTGATGTTTAGAAAAGACAGAGGATGTTTCTGAATGTTATTGCAGTTGGTCTTTGTGAAGTACATGTTTCTCATTATCCTTTTCTTGGTTGTTTTTTTTTAATTGTTCTTCCAGAGCAAGTGATGATGATGATGATGATGATGATGATGATGATGATGATAGGGGAGCTTTTGAATTATTTGTTTGTATACATTGTTGTCATAATCTATTGTGTTTCAGTAGACCATTTTTGATAATTAAAAACTATGACTCTTTAGTGGACCTGGGTGTCATTTACCTATAGTACATATGAATACACAAACATTATAATATTCACCATTTTGTTGGGTTCTTAAAGCATACGGTGGCCCAGTAGTGCACAACACAACGAAATTAAGCCACAACACAAAATCAAGCCACAACACAACAAAATCAAGCCACAACACAACGAAATTAAGCCACAACACAACGAAATTAAGCCACAACACAACGAAATTAAGCCACAACACAACAAAATCAAGCCACAACACAACAAAATCAAACCACAACACAACAAAATCAAGCCACAACACAACGAAATTAAGCCACAACGAAATTAAGCCACAACACAACGAAATTAAGCCACAACACAACAAAATCAAGCCACAACACAAAATTAAGCCACAACACAACAAAATCAAGCCACAACACAACAAAATCAAACCACAACAAAATCAAGCCACAACACAACTAAATTAAGCCACAACATAACAGAATCAAGCCACAACACAACGAAATTAGTATAGAGGTAAGTCTTCTCATCTCAGCCATAAAGGTGTCAAACGAAATAAAGCCACAACACAACTAAATTAAGCCACAACAAAATCAAGCCACAACACAACAAAATTAAGCCACAACACAACAGAATCAAGCCACAACACAGCGAAATTAAGCCACAACACAACGAAATCAAGCCACAACACAACGGAAAAGCCACAACACAACAAAATAAAACCACAACACAACAGAATCAAGCCACAACACAGCGAAATTAAGCCACAACACAACGAAATCAAGCCACAACACAGCGAAATTAAGCCACAACAAAATCAAGCCACAACACAACGAAATTAAGCCACAACAAAATCAAGCCACAACTAAACTAAATTAAGCCACAACAAAATCAAGCCACAACACAACAAAATTAAGCCACAACACAACAAAATTAAGCCACAACACAGCGAAATTAAGCCACAACACAACGAAATCAAGCCACAACGCAACGGAAAAGCCACAACACAACAAAATAAAGCCACAGCACAACAAAATCAAGCCACAACACAACTAAATCAAGCCACAAGCCACAACACAACGAAATCAAGCCACAACTCAACGAAATCAAGCCACAACACAACGAAATTAAGCCACAACACAATGAAGTTAACTCAAAACACAAAACTCAATCTCGCCTTGGGTAACCAAAGAGCTAGAGCCAGCCCTGTAACAGAATCAAGCCACAACACAACGAAATTAAGCCACAACACAACAGAATCAAGCCACAACACAACAAAATTAAGCCACAACAAAATCAAGCCACAACACAACGAAATTAAGCCACAACACAACAGAATCAAGCCACAACACAGCGAAATTAAGCCACAACAAAATCAAGCCACAACACAACGAAATTAAGCCACAACACAACAGAATCAAGCCAAAACACAACGAAATTAAGCCACAACACAACAAAATTAAGCCATAACACAGCGAAATTAAGCCACAACACAACAAAATCAAGCCACAACGCAACGGAAAAGCCACAACACAACAAAATAAAGCCACAGCACAACAAAATCAAGCCACAACACAACTAAATCAAGCCACAAGCCACAACACAACTAAATCAAGCCACAACTCAACGAAATCAAGCCACAACACAACGAAATTAAGCCACAACACAATGAAGTTAAGCCACAACACAACTAAATCAAGCCACAACACAATGAAGTTAAGCCACAACACAACTAAATCAAGCCACAACACAACTAAATCAAGCCACAACACAACGAAATCAAGCCACAACACAACGAAATTAAGCCACAACACAATGAAGTTAAGCCACAACACAACGGAAAAGCCACAACACAACGAAATTAAGCCACAACACAATGAAGTTAAGCCACAACACAACAAAATCAAGCCACAACGGAAAAGCCACAACACAACGAAAATGCTCCCGACCACTAGGGGGCACTCGGAGCACGCAAGTTAGTTTTCCTTACCACTGTTCCATAGATTCGGCAGTCTTACAAATATATCAATACTACGATCAGTTTAAGTGTATGTAACCATTGTATATCGACATTAAATATTAATTAAAAATCACCTACATGCATTATAGCTGCATATTTATACTCGAGAATGCTTTGACCCGCTACCACGGCGCATGATGCTTAAGGGAACGTCTGCCAAAAAAAAACGTATAATTTGTATTACACTGTATAAATTTATAAGTATTATTAACAATACAATCAAGCTTTGGAATCTGAATATGTCTGTTTTTAAATGTGAAAATTTGTTTGAAAATGTTTTAATTAATAAAAATTATACGTTTCAACCACATGGTGGAATTGGTAGACGAGTATAAATATGCAGCTATAGCATGTAGGTGGTTTTGAATTAATATTTCATGTCGATTTACAATGGTTACATACTGTTAAAATTGGTATTGATATCTTTGTAAGCTTGCCAAATCTAGAACAGTGGACTAACTTTACCATGCTCCGAGAGCCCCCTAGTGGTCGGGACCATTTCCGTTGTGTTGTGGCTTGATTTCGTTGTGCTGTGCACTACTGGGCCACCGTAGGGGCTAAACCTATTAAAACATTTTGGTAACATTTTACATTTTCATTAGTTAACATGAACTAATAATGAACTGTACTTCCACAGCATTTATTAATCTTTGATAATGTTACATGAATAAACAGTGAACAGCTGTATTTTTATTACCGGACGTGGTAACACTTTACAATTAGGTTGTATTACTTAACATTAGTTAATGCATTAGTTAATATGAACAACACCTCTGTTCCGCATTAGTTATTCTTTGTTGATGTTGACTTACACACATATTAATGCATCTATTCACATTAACAGCGGAGTTAGTTAATGCATTAGTTAACATGATCTAACTATGAATGTTCAACTCTGTTCAGCATTAGTTAATCTTAACAAACACACATATTAATGCATGTATTCACGTTAACAGTGCAATTAGTTAACATTAGTTAATGCATTAGTTAACATGAACTAACCATGAACAATGCCTGCTTTACTGTACATATTTACATGAGTTTACGAAGCACTAAGGATGAACATTTCTAACTCACCATCTTACTCTAAAGGTACAAATGATGTTGTGTACTTTATCAACATTATTTAACAAAGCTGTATTAATGGTTTTTGAGAACCTTATTATAAAGTGTACACTATTTCAACATGAACTGACGTGTTAACATTTGTAGGTTTGTTACAAAGTAGTAAATAATAACACATGCTTTGTTAAGGGCAATTCATGTTAATAAAGAGTCTACAAATGTTAGTAACACATCAGTTAATGTTGAAATAGTGTACTCTTTACAATAAGGTTCACACATTTCATTAATAAATGCTTTGGTAATGGTAAGTCGTGTTAATAGAAGTCTACACATGTTAGTAACACATCAGGTAATGTTAAAATAGTGTCAATAAGGGTCACAAAATCCATTAATAAATGCTTTGTTGAATGTAAGTAATGATAGTAAAGTGTAAACATGGACAACCTACCCGTTGATGGCAGATGGTTTCCACTGTAGAATTATGTTTACCAACAGCCCAAAATCAATGGCTTATTAAATAATGTTGATAAGGTGCAGAACAGCAATTTTTACCTTTAGAGTAAGCTGGTGAGTTAGAAATGTCCATCCTTATGTGTGTCAACTAAACTAATGTAAATATGTACAGTAAGATAACCTTACAAAAACAGTCAAGCTACAGGCATTGTTCATGGTTAGTTCATGTTAACTAATGTAAACTAATTGGACTGTTAACGTGAATACATGCATTAATATATGTGAGTTAAGATTAACTAATGCTGAACAGAGGCATTGTTCATGGTTAGTTCATCTTAACCAATACATTAACTAATGTTTACTAATACAACCTTAACGTTACAACGTTAACAAAGATGATGATACTGTAACAAATGTAATGATCATACATTAAATAATCACTTTATTGAAAAGTGTTACCAATATTTTTGTTAACTGAAATAAAGTATATTATAAAAATATTAAATAGTTAAAATGTTGAATAAATTAGAATGTTTCCTTGGCAAGTTGAATCACTTAAATTATTAACTGGAAATAAATAAAGATTATAAATGAACTAAAACTGAAAAAAATAAAAAAATAAATATTTATATATATATATATATATATATATATATATATATATATATATATATATATATATATATATATATATATATATATATATATATATATATATATATATATATATATATATATATATATATATATATATATATATATATATATATTAGCCTATTTTAGGCAACAACAAAAAAATTGCCTGTACTATATATTTATATAAAGTATATATAAATATATAGTATAGGCTAATTAAAAAAAATATTTATATATATAAAGCAAAATCCAAACAGAAAAACAGCTAATTGAAAATATTAAACTATAATACTATATATACAATGCAAATACTGCTTTGTTGTGACAAAAACAGGGTGGAAAAAATAATAATAATAAAAATATATATATCCATAGAGGATTATTGTCTGTATTTAAGCTGGAAAAATTCTTAAATTTACTAAAGATAAACACAGTATTTCTTGGAACTATTTACTTCTGGAAATGCTTATTATTATGTTTAATTTCATAATCATAATGCTCATATAAATAAGTGTATTTTTGGATTGCATCTTTAAGACTTCCTTGAAAGTTACTCACTGTTACTATAACTTTTGAAACCTAAATAACTATAACCTAAAAGGCACAGTTAAGCTTTATGAAAATCTCTAGCTGCCAAACAAGGAGTAAAAATAAAACCTCATGATTTCCTGCAAGGATTTTTAAAACCCCTTCATGGCCACTGGCATCTACAGCTCTTTTTCCATTGGTGAATATTTTTGGCTGACTAAACACCTTCCATACGCATAAAGAAGTGTTTAATTTATGCAGCCATTTCTGGATGTTTACTCAGATTGCAAACTCCTCGAAATCTTTGTTTCACTTAAAAGTTGTGCAGTGTGTTCAAATGAACATCGTTTGGGCATGATTGGGTTAAACAGCCTTCTGAAGAGCTCTGTAGGTCTGGATGCATCTGAAATAACAGTGTTTTTGGCAGTCCAGTACATGCACTCTTGAGCATGGCACAGGCAGGGCCGGTCAGGGCTGGAGAGTATAAATAACCCGGGAAATGACAGAGGCAAGAAAAGCCACATAGCCGGGTGCATTTGAAGTGGATTGGTGCCACTGGGCTGATGAGCATGTCAGGGAATTCAGTGGATCTGCAGGCCACCTCCACCCTCTCTCTCTGCTTTCTAGCTCTTTTAATTACCCTGTAACCCCAGCCCAGTACAGCCTCTCATTTTGCCCAGACCTCCTCCGGTATTTAAAATCCACGCCAGCATCCCTCTCCTCTCCAGCCTCAGGACCAGTTTACTCCTGGATTGATCCACAACACATTCCTCTACTGGACAAGGAACTCATAAGGTACTGTAAGAGCAACTGAACAATTTTTAACCCCGGGTCATTCTAAACCATTAATACTGGGTTAGGAATTAATGTATGACTACCCTTTTAACGTTCGTGTTTGTAGCCTATATTAAGTTATTATTTGCATATTCGAGGCACTGGAGTCATTGATTGCGCCAAGCACGTGACTAGTGTCGATCTTATGGTGCTTAAACATTCCTGAAAGTACCATATACTTTCAAATTTGATATCAAATTTGTACTGATTAGACTTTTCGGACCACAAAAGTAAGAATACAGTCTTCTTCACTCGTTTAACATGTTGATTTCCCCCCTCAAACAATGAAGCTCGTGACAGACTACAAAGCTCATGACTATTTAATGAGGTACGCTTATTTCTGTTTATGATTGGTGGTGTATTGCTCCGGGGCATTGTTTTATATTCCCAGGACTAAAACAGCTTAACCTGAGGTTAAAACGCGTTTAAAAAGACGACAACTCTGGGTTGGACGCGGTTAATAGCAGCTCAATCTAATAATCGTTAACACTTGCGTGTTAAAGTGGCAGTGCATCAAAGGTTTTGGTTAATAAGAAGTTGGATAGCTGCTAACGTATTTAATGGAAGACATAATTACTGTTTAATTTAATAATTTCATGGAAGGCTTAATCTGATACTTTATCATACAAGTTAGACTAATCATTTATTATGTGTTCTTGTATCACTTGCTATTAAACGATCATCAAAGCACTTCTTGATGATTTAAAGGCACAATATGTAAGATTTTTGGATTGAAATATCCAAAAACCACTAGAACAATGTTTATTTGTTGACTTGTAATGTGTACTTACATTATCCCAAATGTTTCCAAGAATGTTTAAATCCAGAGAAATAAGCCAATTTTAACCAGGACATGGACTGTGTCCGTGCAATAACATCATACGTACCCTAGGTGTCATTAGCTATGTTTCCATCCAAACTTGCGAATGTAATTTATGCGCAAATATGCAATATCGAATAAAACATTTGCGAATAAAGCACCGTTTCCATCCAGTGAGTCGAAGAGAACATAATCGTCACTTCCTGATAAACTGCCGCTAAAAATCACTAAGAAACATAGGAGAAGCCACCATATATAACCATTTTCGTATATAATAAATGATTTGCGTCTCAGAGAAACTTGTGCGTCTCAATAAACTTTTCATGCTTTCAGAGGCAGATGCTGCTGTTTGGGAACACAGTCAGTAGTGAAATATACCGAGCATCTTTGACAACAGACTTCTGAAAGACCAAAACAGCATTTCAGATGTTTTGCAAACAAGATTTTCCTGCTGGTTACTACAGTTATGCTGTTACATCGCGAAAGTCACATGATTTATTTTATGCGCATCAAGGAATTTATTTGATAATGCATTTCCATCGTAGTTTATGCAAATGTTTTCAATTCGGATAGAAAATGTATCCTACTCAAACGAGCGCATACGTTTTTTATGCGTATTATTCCATAAAAAAATTGGTATTACATCTATTAAAAACAGGTGGATGGAAACATGGCTATTGTTCTACAGCTCAACACAGTTAGTCTTATTGTTTAAATCTGGTGTTCTTGATTTACCGCGAGTGCCATGTTTTACCGCCTAATATCGCTCTAGCTCACTGCAGTGTGAACAAGTGTCTCATAGTAGCGCTGAGTGAACGCACAGAGTAGCATTATAACAGCACTTTCAACAGCATTGGCATAATTTGGAGGCGTAATTTGCATAACTTTTTGCCAGTGTCTATATTGTCCCTACCACTTTTTGAAACATCTTGCAGCATGGATGTACCTAAAAAAAAGAAATATCTCCATTTGATTAGTGATTTGTTCATTTGTGTTAAATAAGTGGAGAATTCACCCTTCGCCGCTAGTTTGATTGACAGGCGATCTGACCAATCACATCGCCGAATCTGCTGTTTTGTCCGACAAAGCAGTCCGGAGAGTTAGTAGATTAACGCTGGTGGACTTGAAATTGGAAAAACGGTGTGTACTGACGTCTTTCCGCGGTTGAAACAACATTTATTTTAGTGTTCATTCATGTTTATTTCATGCTTATGAATGAACTAGAAGGAAGAGATAATCGGTTCACGAGCAGCTTCAAGAGGCGCTACAGTGATCACCACATTAAAGAGCCACAAAACGCTATTTATTGTTTAAATTTATTTTAAAAAAATAACAATTTCAAAGTTGAGACTTTGTTTCATATCAAAAGTAACTTGCTCTGTCCTGTCTGTCAGCGTGTTGTCAGTGTCCTCTTTGCTCCGCGATGTATTTTCTCTACGTGAGAACATGTGTGTGTGGTGTGAGAGCGCCATGGCTTGTCGGACATAGCAACAGTAACTAAAGGGGGCGGGTCTTTGCGAACGGTCAATTGTTGTTTTTGTGAGTGCTCGTTGCCGCTGTGTTATCACACAGACGAGCGCTTCAATCTATCGTGAAACGCCGTTGCGGAAACTCTCTATTTGTTCTGGTGAAACCACAAAACAAAATGCACACAAACGTGTCCCTGCTCTTGATATAGAATCACTGATGAACACATTTTGTATTAATGAGAGAAAGAAAACTATAGAACTCTGACGCGCTTAACAAAAACTCTACCACTAGACCACAAGCACTCCATGCGAATCTATGCATTTATCACATTCACTTACATGTAAGAATGAAGCTATCACGTTAAACATGACTTCTGTGTCTATACATTAAACTTGTGTACTATTGAAATTGATTTCTAGACATTGTCTTCTGCAATTGTTATTGGACATATCATTGTATTAAAACCCCCCCACCCCACATTCCTGTCCCACCCACTTTTTAAAAGTTATGCCACTGTTCAACACACTCAAATAATGTCTAATATGATAAAACAGCGCTGTGTTAGCCCACATACACATGAGCAGAAGCGGAAGAGCTCGTCTGCGGCAGAATAAAAGCTCAACGAAATCAAGTCATCATCAAGCAGCGCCTTTGTTTTAAATAAGCGACCTCTAAATTACATATTGTGCCTTTAAGTTGGCCCTTATGCATTCATATTGATGTCAATGGGCTTGTTTTGTGTCAATAAAATACTCTTTTGCTTTTCTGTTGTCGTCCACTGTAGGCAGGATGTCTATCGCCAACACGGCCGCCCAAGCGATGCTCTCTGATGCCCTGCTGAGGGATATTAATGGGGACGGGCGCATTCGACACCTGGAGCTGGATTTGCCATTGGATAAAGTCATCAAGTTCATTTCTGTGGGCCTGCCGCTCCTTCTGGTGTCCATGGCCTTTGCCAGAGAGATTTCTATCGGTTAGCAGCTCTTTTTCTCTCCCTAGTCTTCACAGGGCATCAGAGCGACACTGGCACTGCAGTAATTTCACAAACCCTTGACTTAATTGACTGACCATTAGCTTGAGGGCTGGGCTGATGGAGCTCTGGATGTAATTAGTGTTCATCTGAGGTGACGGCGCTATCTCCGCGGCTTAGGGAGGGAAACGGTAGTGAAATATGAGAATTAAGCATCTTCTAATGATTATTAGCAATTTATGTGACATGGCAAACCCACTGGAATTGCTTTCAGGGGAGATATCTTTAGTGACTAGAACGATATGGGTGCCAATTGCCGGCTGTAAATGCCACCAACTTGAGCTTTCCTGCCAACAGTGCTTTGGAGAGAACTGTCTGTTTTGTGTAGGCAGTTGACTTTGAGGTTGCAATCAGTTCCTCTGGAGCTGGTCTGCAATCAGCTCACACAGATGTTAATTGGCATGAGGATGATTAAGAGAGACGTGTAGAGATGACAAGGGTCTGTAATTACAGTCAGTCTGCTCTTTCCCAGCTCTCTATTTCAGACTAACGAGAAGATATGCTAATTAAACGGAGACGTGCAAGGCAAGCAGACTCTCTGATTCTCTCTGGCTCTGATCGTGGTCTGACAACACTCAGGTTATTTGGTTAGGATATGTCAACACAAACTTTACAGTGGAAAGGAAATTATGTCACATGCTAATGCCGGTTCCAAAAAATTAGTAAAAAAAAAAAAGTAATCGATTGACAGCACTTATAGGGATATATAAAAAAGAGTGCAGGATACATATATTAGGATTTTTTAAAAATCCCAGATTTTAAGTGTATGTATGTATATATATATATATATATATATATATATATATATATATATATATATATATATATATATATATATATATATATATATATATATATATATATATATATATATATATATATATATATATATATATATATATATATATATATATATATATACACACACCTAAAATCTGGGATTTTCAAAAAAAATCCTAATATATGTATCCTGCACTCTTTTTTATATATCCCTATAAGTGCTGTCAATCGATTACTTTTTTTTTTACTAATTAAGTTTTAATTAGTTTTTTCTGTAATTAATCGTGATTAAAAACATAGTTTTTCATATTTTATATTATAATAATTACACACTCTTTTTATGAATGAAGGCCAGTATCACTGATACTGATGTCACTATGAAATATATATTTTTAACATTAATGGTAGACATTCAACATTACAGTATAATTGAAAGCTATGAATTTTAACATTTATTAAGCTTTAAAAGAATAACTTTTAATTTGAGTGAACTTAAAAAATCTTCACATAAACCCATTATATAAATGTCATATTTACATGTGGCCATTTATTCAACAGAAATTGCACTGGATAATTAATACATTGAATATAGATTATTCCTAATTAAAGCTACAGTTTTCTCTGTTATCTTTGTTCTTTGATGAACATTAATGACAGAATCACAGTGACTTTTTTTATTAGGCTGCTGTCACTTTAAGATCTGCCGCTGCAGAACATGACGCAGATCTGACGCTGTCACACACATCTCATTTCCTCACAACTCTTTAAGTTCATTTAAGACGTTATTTAACTCATTTAAGTCTCTCTTATGAGAATACTCCACAAAACGGTCATTTTGGCATAATTCTGTGTGTTATTGTTCGTCATAGTCAGGACATTCACAGACAGCGCGTTCTCTTCTGACTTTCTGAGTGTCGTGTGTGTGTGTGTCAGGACATTCATAGTCAGGACATTCACAGACAGCGCGTTCTCTTCTGATTTTCTGAGCGTCGTGTGTGTGTGTGTGTCAGGACATTCATAGTCAGGACATTCACAGACAGCGCGTTCTCTTCTGACTTTCTGAGCGTCGTGTGTGTGTGTGTCAGGACATTCACAGTCAGCGCGTTCTCTTCTGTCTTGTCATGCTTGAATGGTTTAAAAGCATTTGCATGAATAAGAGCGTGATTATATAATGTAACAATAGCCAAAGGATGACAGAAAAACGGATGCTGCATTAATTGAGTTAAATATTTTTAATGCATTAACCTGAAATTTAACAGCACTGATTGCTTGCTTTGAAGCAGCAATAACCAACAGCAGCAGACCAAATATATTAAAACTGTCATATCCAAAATGCTAAAAATCTTGTGTGTGTGTGTGTAAACAAAAAATCTGAAATGTTCAGTGTGATCTCAGAGTTTTAGCTCACTGTATATTTATTTGCATAAATAGATTAAGATTGAAACTTTTAGGAAACTCAGATGTCTATTAATATCTCTCCTGGTTTGAAGCACTTTGGTATCATATAATTTGCAGAGATGTTCTGTGGAGCTCAGTTATCCATAATAGCCGTGGGTGCGGGGCATGTTGTGCTCAGTCAGTAAATTGGAGGTTGACTGTAGGTTTTGGAGGGTGACACAGATGTTTAAGTGGTCCATATAAAGTAGGGCTGGGTCACACCCTCTCGCCCAGGCAGCAAAACTCCCCGCAGAAGGGTGTTTCCTGGCTGCCTCGGCGGTTTCACCATCTGTATCCCTGGACAAGATCTAGCATTATTACAGACATGCCACCCAGCGCTTGCCCAGATTCTCCACTTATACAGCAACAAGTGATGCTAGAACACTGTCATTTATGTCTCAGCATGTTCATTTCTCTGTTTTTTCCTCCCAGGCCCACAAATTAGCTGCTTTCCTCCCAACAACTTCACAGTAAAGCAGGCAGCATATGTGGATACGTACTGCTGGGACTCTCTCATGCACCATGAGTTTGACACAGATGGGAACTTTGAAGAACGTTCACTGTGGGTGCATAAAGTGAGTAATAACATTCGTAAAAGGAGACCTCTTTAATATCTTAGTACATCACAAATGAGACCCGCTTAGTTGTTTTTTTTTCTAGCCAACAATGTCATATTAAATGTCTGGCAAATAGAAACATTAGGTATAGTCACTTGCTTTTTCTACTGAACAAAAGACAAGTGATTTTATATAGAGTTTCAGAATTCTCTCAAACTAGGCCCTGATTTGCCTAGATCTAGTCTAGTCTGCAATTAAAAGCCAGAAGTTTAAATATGAAAAATGAAAAATCTTCTGCATTTATAATTCTGATATTTACTTTGTCAATTCTTTCTTTTGTCTCTTCTGAGATCATTTATTTTTAACCCTCATCTGTCCTTCGCTCTCTGTAACAAATCAGTCCCTCGCAGGGTCAAAATGACCCGAAGCCCTAAAATATATATTTACTAGATTTTTTCAATAAATAATATACTTTAAGCACATTCTTCACATTCTTTTAACTTAAATTCAAAATAAAGAAAACATTTCAAGCAAAACTCTCCTCCAGATTCACAAACTCTTCGTATACCACGGATTTGGTAGTTAAACGTGTGAATATTAATGAATTCCAAACATTTAGGGTGCGCGTGCAAACTCATTCATAATTAGCATAATCCCCGCCCATGAGTTACAACTGCAAATGATGTGTCCAGGTACGCTGTGGAAACTTCTGGACTTCTTTCTCAGGTTTGGCTCCAGTATTTTGCATAAATGCTAAAGAGACTAACTGACCATATGCCTACCAATAAATATTAAATGATCATGTGTCCATCAAAGCATTTTAGCCAGCTAAAAATGCCTGCGCTTTGATAGCTATGAATATGATACAGAATATCCATGGCAGTAATGTGTTACCATTATCTCATTTTGAAGAATATTACTGAATATAAAAATGCAGTATTAACTTCTCCGTTATTGTTGTTCAGTCGGTGTATAAGTGGGATGATTGGTCGTGTAGTTTTTGTCCCGCCCCTCCTCCACTGTGATTGGACAGCCGTTCCAACATTGACCAGTAAAAAAAAAAAAAAAAAAAGATGAGGCAAGTCAACTCTTGAAATATTATTCTGGTAGTGCATCAAAATGCAATGTCATCAGTTTGCCTAAATTAGAACACAGAACGGTCAAATGTTTTACGCACCATTCACTCGTGGTAGGGAGCAGGTGTACATTTATTTCGTACCAACTTTCTTGAATCCGAAATTTTTTGTGAATCCGAAAATTTACGTCAGAGCGGCTTTACGAACAATTTACACACAAATAGTTCTGCTCGTGTTTCATGAATGAGTCCTATTGGGTGTCTCCGCCAACCTTTAATGGAAAAAAGTAATATAACATGTTATTTCATGACTCTTGCCACTAGATGGCCTTATAGTTATATATGGAGCGAATGAGCTGTTCCGCTGGATCCTAAAGTCAGTTCTTGGGGGTCAAATTGTAGCCTGGCTCCGCCCTCCTACGCACTTCCGCTCAATTTTCATTTTCCTTCAGTGCGTCGTCTGGGTTTGCGGTATATTCGCTGGTTTTCTCCAGCCAAATTTTAAACGGTCCAATCAACAGAGGGAGTGGCTGAGAACGATGATGTTGATGTCGTGCACTAGTTTGAGTTGTAGTTCAGTAATGGCGGCGGAGAAAAGATGCGAGCGAAGCCATTCGGTCTGTTGTGGCAACGCTGCCGAATATCCAGAAGTTAAAGCCGGAGCAAGAACAATCTTTGCTGAGTTTTGTTGGTGGCCATGATGCTGTGGCCCTCCTCCCCACAGGGTTCGGGAAAAGGTTGATTTTCCAGCTCGCTCCGTTAGTGGTGAAGGAGTTGGCTAAGGCAAATGCACGACATACTTCACGACCAAACGTTAGCGATTGGTTATGGCAGATCCAGTGTGGCTCTGGGCAGATCCAATAGTTTTAAACTTCAACAGAGTTCCCGCCTTCAAGGAAGTGAACGCTTGTCAATGGAGAGTGGCCAGACTCTCTGAACAAATGAAATGTACGAGAGTCTGGTAGGACCAGGCTAGTCAAATTGACCAGCGAGCGAGGGACTGATTTGTTACCTTTTGTTCCTCGGATCCAGTCAATTTTTTTGTGCGACAAAAGACCTAAGGTATGGAACCACTCAGATTAACGCTCAATTATTATTATTTTTTCAAAAATTAATTTTGTGTCAAAATTACCTGAGGGACGGATAAATAAATGCATCATTATTGAATAAGTAAAAAAATGCATAAGTACAATAAGTAAATAAATATTAATTTTATCAAATATTACATATATGTATACTGCTGTCTATATAACAAATTGCCTTTCAATGACAATACAGTTAAAAGTAGATAGATAGATAGATAGATAGATAGATAGATAGATAGATAGATAGATAGATAGATAGATAGATAGATAGATAGATAGATAGATAGATAGATAGATAGATAGATAGATAGATAGATAGATAGATAGATAGATAGATAGATAGATAGATAGATAGATAGATAGATAGATAGATAGATAGATAGATAGATAGATAGATAGATAGATAGATAGATAGATAGATAGATAGATAGATATACAGACAGACAGATAGACAGACACAGACAGACAGACTCAGATAGATAGATAGACAGACAGACAGACAGACAGACAGACAGATAGATAGATAGATAGATAGATAGATAGATAGATAGATAGACAGACAGACAGACAGACAGAATAGATAGACAGACAGACAGACAGACAGACAGACAGATAGATAGATAGATAGATAGATAGATAGATAGACAGATAGATAGATAGATAGATAGATAGACAGACAGACAGACAGACAGACAGACAGACAGACAGACACAGATAGATAGATAGATAGATAGATAGATAGATAGATAGATAGATAGATAGATAGATAGATAGATAGATAGATAGATAGATAGATAGATAGATAGATAGATAGATAGATAGAATACTGTACTCAATTGCTCTCTTGCTTGTGCAGATGTTTCCATACTCCTTATTGGTCATGGCCATGATGATGTACCTGCCGGCTCTGATCTGGCGGCATCTAGCCGTGCCCAGCCTGACCTCTGACCTGTTTTTCATCATCGACGAACTGGACAAGTCTTACAACCGCTCTGTCCGCCTGGCCCAGAGCATCCTGGACCTAAAAGTGCAATCAGAAAACCCACTGCAGTTTCAGGCCGAGCTTGAGAGGTATATGCACATTTTTTAGCGTCAAGTGTGTAATGTCCACATTTCGTTGTTGTTGTTTCCAAACATTAAACATGAAATCATTTTATTTTTGTCTCTTTAGAGCCAAGCGCAAGCGGTACTTTGAGTACCCCCTGCTGGAGAGATACATGCAGTGCAAGCACGGCTCCTACTTCCTGGTCAGCATGCTCTTCCTGCGAGGCTTCCTGCTCCTGACCTTCATGTCCGCCTCATGCCTGTACCTAATCTACTTCCACCTCTCCGCCTTTCTACAAGACGAATTCAGCTGCTACGTGCGCACCGGCCTCCTCCGCGACCAGCCCTGGGTGCCTGAGCTAGTTCAGTGTAAAATGACTGGCCTGCTTGTGTTCCAGGTCATTAGCGTGGCTAACGGTGCCGTCTATGTCCTGCTAGCTCCTATTGTTCTCTTTAGCCTGATGCGTTTGTTCTGCTGGGACACGACCTTCCTCTCCCTTTACGAGGTGCTGCCCGGACTGGGGCTCATCAGCGGTCAGAAACTGGGCTGCCCGCTTAACGATCTCAACGTGCTGCTCCTCTTCCTGCGCGCCAACGTAGCCCAGCTGCAGTCGTACGGCCGCCTGAGGGCCGTGTGCTCCCTCGCGCCTCCTCGATTAAAGGGCTCTAAGGGTGGGCTGACAGAAGAGCAGGCCGAAGAGGTGGCGGAAGCAGCTGAGGAGCTCGAGGAGGAGATGAGAGAGGCCAGAGAGGAGGGGAAGCTCAATCTAGTAGACATCATGACTGTGCTGGGAGCAGCCAGAGGAAACGCAGTCAACTGTCCAGAGCAGCGCCCTCTTGTGGAGCAAGACATGACGCTTGGTACAGTCACTCTTATCTACACACTTAAACGCATCCTGCTCGTGGGCATTTTCGTGGCTGTCATATGGGACGTTCAGAAATTCATCAAAGTGACATAGATATGTTATATAGGATGTTGAAAACCAAACACATGCCCCTACTAGTGTTGTAGTCAAGACCAAGACCAGACCAGCACTCCTTAAAGGGATAGTTCACCCAAAAAACAAAAATGTGATGTTTTTCTGCTTACCCCACAAGGCATCCAAGATGTAGTTGTCTTCGTTTCTTCAGTAGAACACAAATTAAGATTTTTAACTCCAACCGTTGCTGTGTGTAACTCATATAATGCTTGTCAATGGGGTCTTATTCTATTAGAGTAAAAAAAACATGGACAGACAACTTCAAAATAGCGGCCGGGTCATAGACATATATATATACGTAGATGCCTCATTCGAGCGATCCACGCAGGCAATGAGGCATCTATGTATATATCTATGACCCGGCCGCTATTTTGACCTCACTCACAGGAAGTGATGGCAGTCTGGAGAGCTGAAGCGTTCGTCTGATATGAGGTGATATATTTGCATAAATACCGTTGGGTTTCTCTCAGAAACCGATCGTTTCGTGTCTTAAGACATCATTTTAATTAGACCCCATTGACAAGCATTATATGAGTGACACACAGCAACGGTTGGAGTTAAAAATCTTCATTTGTGTTCTACTGAAGAAACAAAGACACCTACATCTTGGATGCCCTGGGGGTAGGCAGAAAAACATCAAATTTCCATTTTTGGGTGAACTATCCCTTTAAATTCATAAAGATCCAAATTACCACCTGAACAATTACTTATCAATAAATATAATTCGAATAAGACATTATATAGAGCCGTTACAAACCAAATTCATCTTTGCTCTGCAGAGGGGGTACAGAAGATGCATCTGAATTGGTAAATTACAAACGCATAAATAATGTTTTTAAAAAAGATGATTGAATGTTTGTATGAAAGCAATATCATGAGTCATGCTCAAATTTGTGAAAACAGCTCTCTTGTGATATTGCTTAATTATATCACATGTTAAAATATAAGTTCTTTTTTGAATTTTGTGAGCATTTGTATTAATTTTGGGGACATTTTTAAAACAATCCCTTCATTAATTTCTGAACCGGCACAATAAATAAGTCAAAGTTGAAATAAGCTATTGCATCTGAAGCAGTAAGTTTTACATCCAATCACATTAATGATGTTAATAAATAAATCAGGCAATGCACCAGCAATTTAGTGATTTCCCAGCAGTCGTGTTGAGTCCTCTAAGTCTGAGACCGAGTACTACAACACTAGCCCCTACTATAAACATCATATTGTGTGAAGATAATGTATAAAAAAACAAAAAAAAAAAGACTGCCATTTCTTGAAGAAATATAGCATTCTAGCTTCTCACCAGTTTGTTTATTAATAAATGTATAATTTTAACCAATTTTGCCACATTTCCATAACCAGTTTTACTGAATTCCACAGATTTTTATTTAAAATCAGTGAAAAAACGTCTATCTGGGCCTAATTCGTACCACTTTCTTGAAAGTCATATGAAACTTTTATCAGAGGCTTTAATGAAGAACAAATCTTAGCACAAAAGATTTTTCGCACTTTAAGGTTTAGTTCACCCCAGAATGAAAATTCAGTCTTTAATTAATCACCCTCATGTCAATCCAAACCCGTAAGACCTTCGTTCATCTTCTGAACACAAATTAAGATATTTTTGATGAAATCGGAGCGCTCTCTGACCCCTCCATAGACTGCAACATTATCACCAATTTCAAGGTCCAACAAGGCAAGAGTTCTATGGCAGAACGGCGGCGTACCATAGAGATAGAGCGCATTTAGGCCACGCCCACACCTTGGACAATCCAACGCTCTCCATTGACTTTGTATTGCGTGAAGCGGCCTCGTTGTCATTTCTGACTTTCTGAAAAAATAGAACAATGTCTAAAAGCTGCTATGGGACAGAAATAAACACAGAACTAAGTTTTTATAAGCTGTCGACCCCAAAACAACGAGCGTTTAAGGAGACAAAAGTGGATACAGGCAATAAGAAGTGAAGCTTTAGCAGGAAGAATGGGTCAATTTATGGATCCTGACACTCAGTATGTGTATGTGTGCAGTAAACATTTAGTCACTGTTAAGTCAAATATCCAAATGTCAGTTTTATATATAATATTTTCTGTCTCTGATTACGTTCCCCTCCAGTGGGTGTAGTTCTCAGTGTAATATAACATGTCTTAATGGCCTGTATTCACTTTTTTGTCCTCAAAAACTCGTTTTTTGGGGTCAACAGCTTATAAAAACTTCTGGGTTTTTGGTTCTGGGTTTATTAGCTTGTTTGCTGTACACCTTGTCACATATCAGCTTTTAGACATTGCTCTGTTATTTGTTACAAGTCAAAAAGGACAAGGAGGCCACTTCATGCAATACAAAGTCAATGGAGACTGGATAGTTTGATTTGAGTGGGCGTGGTTTTCAGATTATGACGCGTGTCGCTCTGTCTCTATAGTAGCTGGCCAATGGTGAGCCGGCGTTCTGACGAAGAACTCGGAAGTGCTGCACTGTTTACACTACATCAATAGCGTAAGAGTCTGACAGACCAGACGAAATTGTTGAATAAAGTCGTTATTTTTGTTTGTTTTTTGCGCTCAAAGTATCCGCATCGCTTCATAACATTAAGGTCGAACCACTGGAGTCACATGGACGATTTGAACAATGTCTTTACTTCCTTTCTGGGCCTTGAAAGTGGTAATAATGTTGAGGTCTATGTGGGGTCGGATATCATCATAAATATCTTAATTTGTGTTCTGAAGATGAACGAAGGTATCACAGGTTTGGAATGACATGAGGGTGAGTAACTAATGACAGAAATTTCATTTTTGGGTGAAGTAACCCTTTAACATCCCCAAATTGATGCCCCTAACAGCCCTCTCTGTCTCTTCACAGAGCCTAACCACCAGGGGTACCATGAGTTGAAGGAGACTACAACATGTTGTTTTGCCTAAAGCACCAGCAATGGACTGAACCAGCACTGTCAGACTGTAGAACAGCTAAACCTCTGAGATGAAATAAAGATCAAGATAGTGACTAGAACATCCAATAGCTGGAACTCCTCTTTTATAGCCCAGAATCATAAAAAAAAAAAAAAACTGGATTTAATATAATCCCTATGGATCGCATACACAAATCACCTCGGGAATAAAAACCCCAAAGTCTGTATTGACAATTTTGAAAAAGCCTCCATATAGCAAGCCTTCATAAACTTGATTTGTATATCTTTATTTATTCTTTTCATTCTTATTATCTGATGTGAGTGGGTTCCATACTTCTTTGATAACTGGATTCTTTACTTGACCTTTTGTTCTCTTTTGTAAGTAGGTGAAATAAAAATTGTTTTTATTTATGCATTCTTTGTTCATTTCCATTTAAAAGTTTGAGGTCAGTCATTTTTTAAAGAAGCTTTTAATCAGCAGGGACACATTCAATTGATCAAAAGGGACTGTAAAGACGTTTACAATTCATTTCTATTTCAAATGAATTTTATTTTCATTCCATTCATCAAACAATCCTGAAAAAATATGAACAATTTTCAACATTGATAATAATAAATGTATGACTGCTGAAAATACAGTGTTCCATCACAAAAATGAATGACATTCTAATACAGTATAAACTCCAATCAGGCATAACATTATGACCAGGTGAAGTGAATAACACTGATTGTCTCTTCATCACCTGTTAGTGGGTGGGATATATTAGGCAGCAAGTGAACATTTTGTCCTCAAAGTTGATGTGTTAGAAGCTGGGCAAGCGTAAGGATTTGAGCCAGTTTGACAAGGGCCAGATTGTGATGGCTAGACGACTGGGTCAGAGCATCTCCAAAACTGCAGCTCTTGTGGGGTGTTCCCGGTCTGCAGTGGTCAGTCTCTATCAAAAGTGCTCCAAGGAAGGAGCAGTGGAGAACCGGCCACAGGGTCATGAGCGGCCGAGGCTCATTGATGCACGTGTGGAGCGAAGGCTGGCCCGTGTGGTCCGATCAAACAGACGAGCTACTGGAGTGCATCATACACAGTGCATCAGAGTTTGTTGCGTATGGGGCGGCACAGCCGCTGACCAGCCCATGCTGACCCCTGACCCCGCCCAAAGCACCAACAGTGGGCACATGAGCATTAGAACTGGACACATTTATACATGTGTATATATACATATATATAAGCTGAAAATATTTCAAGCATTTACACCTGCAGAATAGTACAGCGTACGCACTCTTATCCTGTACCTTTGAGAGAAATATCACCTCCTATGAGAATAAACTTGTCCCATAATTGCCAGACTTTCTGAAGTTTCTATTCCCATGAGAGCTATCAAGGAACAGAAACTCTGAATCTTATGTTTTAAAGATGTTACTTTCCCCCTTCTTCAGTGTGAAGTTTTACAGTATCTACTTAAAGTTTCATACATCCAAGCACTGGAAACGTGTGCCTGACATATTGGGAGCGCAAAAATAAAAATACAGTACATCCATCCAATCGACAATAAGCTTGTGAGACATTCCAGTCAAGATTTTGGAGATGTAGGGCAACAGGATTTTTTTTAGAACGATATTTATAGCAAATTACCATTATACAGTATTTTATACACTCTATATGGCACCAAAAATGGTTCTTGGCTCGTAATCATAGGGGAACCTTTTTTAGTGCTATATAGCACCAATTTTAATGCTTCAGTGGTTCTTTAGCGGTTCTTTGACTAAGGTGCTATATAGCACCTCTGAAGAACCACTGAAGCACCAAAATTGGTGCTATATAGCACTAAAAAAGGTTCCCCTATGATTACGAGCCAAGAACCATTTTTGGTGCCATATAGAACCTTTTTTTTTTAGAGTGTAAGACTGGGGCTTGTTGTCACACGTGTAAAACTAAAATCACAAAAAATCCCAGTATCGTATTCAACTACACTGATACACATTTAGACAGGAGTGTAAAATAAAGGCAGATTTGAACCAAAATGCTGAACTTTGTTCTCAGGACGAGGGTATATTGTTAAAAAATGTCAGGTTGGGGCAAGTTATCACACTTCTAGAAACATATAGACATTGACTTTACAAAAACAGCCCTTCTTATTCAATGGAGAAAAAGCCCAGTGTCCCTTATGTCATTTAGCCCACTATCAACGGCCTCTTCCTGTTTTTGCTGTGGCTCATTGAAAGTCTGTTTGGAGAGATGCTACCCTTGTTCCCATGCCCAGTCCATCTGCTGCCCTCTCTGCGTGAGATCCATTTGCTCAGCACCAATGTTTGATCTCAAAGATGCTTTATTCTCACAGTATGGCCACAGACAGAACCCGAGGAGGGCAATAGGCAAAACAGTCTGGATCTTATTGAGCAAGTGAAAATTAGATGCTGGTCATTCGAATCCAATAAACAATTTCAACTCAGCCATGAAAGGGGGTCACAGCTGCTCATATTTACATTCGGTACCGGCGACCTACATGATGTGCATTTTTGCAGCATCATATACTCGTACGACAATTTATGCACTTGTTATTAACTGTACCGACAGAGAGGAGGGGTCACTCGAGTAACACGCCATCTTTTGTGACACAAGCCGGTTTGCCCTGTGATCAGGGTTGAGTTAATGAGCCCGCTAAAAGCCAGGAGAAACTCAATTAGTTTGATGGAGGACTGAAGCAGAGATCTGCCCGGAGGATTTCATAATGGCCTTCTCAGAGGTGAGAACCGCACTGCAAATACTAAATCAGCTCTAGAGAAGGGCAAAAACACCAAACTGAAGAAAGTCATTAGGCCTTTATGCTACAGGTATATATGTAGCACACTCATTAATATGAAACAGAGAAGACCTTGATTCATCAGACCTTGATAACTGATATTACTCTAAAAGGGAGGGAGGAACTATTTAGAAGGAAACTATTTCGACTATGTCCACATGAGGGCAGGATTTAGTTATATATCAAATGAAGATTGGCCTACTAGAGAAGCATGCTGGAGTTTCATGAGCTATATCACCATCATCTGAAACCTATACTTGTTTAACATTGTTCATAAACTATTTGAAGGCCTAATAAATGTTATATACTGAATAAAGTGAATGCAAATTATATGTACGTATGCAGCTAAATCATCTGCGCAACACCCCAACAAGAGTAATAAGGACCACGTGACTAATCACGTCACGACGTAAAATAACATAACTCAGCAATAATGACAAACACAAAATGAATATTAAACGGCGTTGAATTGATTGATAAAAATGCAATAACAAACGTATTTGTAATTTTTTTTCAAAAAACAAAACAAAATAGATTAATCTTATTTTGGAACTTTATTATCTAATTATTAATTGGAAGACCACTTGGTTAAATCATATTAATAATACAAGTAAAGAAATAAATTTTACAATATTTAAAAATCATCTACCATGATATTGATGATTTATGCTCTTTTTGTAAAATTGATAGAGTTTATTTTTTTGAAAACAGGTCTTGAATACATTGTTAATTTATTTATATGGCTGGCCAATTTTTATATACATAAACACAAGTATGTAAATTCATCCCCAAGCTTTAAGGTATTTATAGTGGAATTTGACTTGTATGTCTTTTATGTTTATGACTTTTATGTCTTCTCTGAAATTGTTAAAAAACTTAAAGTCATTAAAATGTTTAAAATATTATGATATAATTTCGGATCCCCTGCGACCAATTAATGCCACACATTGTCGTGTACTACTGTATGTTATGCAATGTTTGCTATTTGTTATATCTTCAACATCAATAAATAAATAAATAAATAATGAACTGTTAGAGTTCCATTATATTCAATATGAATAATTTGGATATATGTATGCATTATTTCAATTAATTATTAATTAATAAAATAAAAAAATATTCGAATTTATTTATTTTTTGTTGTTCTTTTACATATTTTATTATTTTGGGGAAATTCCACATACACACTGTCAGTGTCCAGTTTTTTTCATGAGAAGGACTACATCAAGTATTTCAATCTTTTTTTCATTAATTTTTTTTAAATTGATGAATGGTTGTCATGTAGCAACACCATTTTATTTGTATAAATTTGTATTTTTGTACCTAATAAAAAAGAATGATCAGTAGTTTTGCCCCACAGAGGGCGCTGCTCGCCTCAGGTGCTTCTGATTGCCCTTGTTGTGGAAAGGCCAGTGAAGGCCCACAGGTGCGTAATCGAGGCGTCGGCATGGGCTTCAAGGTAAGCTAGTTTACTAAGATGTTGAGTAAACTGTAGCCGACATTTTAAAACTTTGTGGCATTTGATTCATGCAATAAGTAAGGATGTTATTGTCGACTTTAATCTCGTTGCATTTAATATCAATATTCAATGTACTGCCAGTGTTCACGGATGTTGGACGCACACTTGTTTTGTCACAGAAAGCGTAGGCTTGCGTTTGGGGTGGAACTACGCGTTTGTTCATCTAATGGAGTGTGTTTAGCAAAAAAGCTTGAAAGAAAAAAAAATCTTGGTCTATGTACAAAATAGGGACATATACCCTATTATACAGTATAAAGCCTACTGCTGTTTTGAGTGGTGTCCAAAAACCATAGTGGACATTATCGAGTGCACTTTCAGTCCCATAATGCACCACAATAATGAGAGTTCAATTGATGCTCAATGGCTAGATACTAAAGGGATAGTTTACCCAATAGTGAAATTTCTGTCATTAATTACGTTACCCTGTAAGACCTTCATTCATCTTCGGAACCCAAATTAAGATATTTTCTGAACAGTGGTTCAACCTTAAAGGGATCGTTTACCTACCAATAAAAATTAGCCCATTATTTACTCACCCTCAAGCCATCCTAGGTATATATGAGATTCTTCTTTCAGGTGAACACAATCTGAGTTATATTAAAAAAATGTCCTGGCTAGTCCAAGCTTTATAATGGCGGCCCAAAAAAGTGCATCCATCCATTTTAAAAGTGCTCCACACGGCTTCAGGGGTTAATAAAGGTCTTCTGAAGCGAATCGATGGGTTGTGTAAGAAAAATATCCATATTTAACACATTACAAAGTGAAATATCTAGCTTCCACCAGACCACCTTCCGTATTCAACTTACAAAAAAGCGCGAATGACGCGACTTATGAAGTAGGACGTAGCGTAAGCATTTTGAACTGCGAGAGGCATTGCACTTTCTGCGTAAGTTGAATAGTACGGAAGACAGTCTGGCGGAAGCTAGATGTTTTACTTTATAATTTGTTAAATATGGATATTTGTATTACACAAACCCATCAATTCACTTCAGAAGGCCTTTATTAACCCCACGGAGCCGTGTGGAGTACGTTTATAATGGATGGATGCATTTTTTTGGGCTTCAAATTTTGAAATGTTGCCATTATAAAGCTTGGATTAGCCAGGACATGTTTTAATATAACTCGGATTGTATTCGTCTAAAAAGAGAAATGTCATATACACCTAGGACTTGAGGGTGAGTAAATAATGGGCTAATTTTTGGGTGAACTAACCCTTTAATGTTATTAAACAACATACTTTTTGTGTGCAAAAACAAACAAAAATAACGACTTTATACAACAATGTCTTCTCTTCCATGTAATTCTGTTGAATACATTTTTTTATTTAGCACACAAAAAGTATTCTCGTCGCTTCATAACATTAAGGTTGAACCGCTGGAGTCACATGGATTATTCTAACGATGTCTTTACTTTCTTTCAGGGCCTTGAAAGTGGTAATAACGTTGCTGTCTATGGAGGGGTCAGAAAGCTCTTGGATTTCATCTAAAATATCTTCATTTGTGTTCTGAAGATGAACGAAGGTCTGACGGGTTTGGAACGACATGAGGGTGAGTAATTAATGACAGAAATAAAATTTTGGGGTGAACTAACCCTTTAAACAATATTCACTGAACAAATGAATTCCCACATCTCGATAGAAGGCGTCCACATCCCTTCTGCTGCACTTGCCCCCCTGTTCCCTCATTCACTATTTCCTTTACTCCACTAATAAGGTCCACTAAATGAGTGAATGAAAATGAGTAAGTGAATTTGGACACTGAATGCACCGGAAGTGCTGCGGACACCATCTCGATAATGTCCACTATTTTTTCTGGAAACCTACAAATGGCTGTTCAAATGGGGAAAGGGGTTGATTTTGAATTCTGAATTCAAGTGGACTATATTAATGGAGGAATAAAGGTATATGGTGCGATTTCAGATACAGCCTTCATTTTTCCCATTTCGTTTGGCGATGCTAGTGGTGTAGAAATGTAACGCTTGCAGGTAATAATGAATGATAAATAATGAGGAACACCATGCAAATAGAATATTAATGGGGGTAAGTCACACATACTCTTTCTTTTTCAAACAGAAGACGAGTGACACCAAAATCCCACCTCTAATCACACAGAAATTCTTGCAGTCATTTATCTGAAACCTTTCTTGAGTGATTCATTCCCATTATCCAATTAAGGCCCAACACTATATGGCTTTCAAATTCCCATCTTTCTCACTCCTTGCGTTTGTGGTCTACTGACATTAGTTCCCCTGATTTTCGTTCTCCTCTCCAGAGAGGTTGGTGAGAACAGACGGTGGGATGGAAAACGACAGCCAATTATTCCTCTCGTCAGCTCGTTTGTTTCCTTTTGTATCTGTTGTTGTCGTACTAAACCAAAGGTTGAGCGTTGCCAGTGATTTCTAGCTAATGTCCAATTACGACTGATGCGGGCTTTTTGTGCTGGTATCAAGGGAAGTGAACCGGTGTGATGATGGATGCTGCGCATGCCATGTGGGATGAGCTGAAAGCCGGACTCTGCTTGCTTAGGCCCAACATGATTCAGTAATGGATCTCTAATCTTGTTGAGAGAGGAGAGCTGTGGGGAAAAGAGGCAGAGAGGAAAAACAATAAGCAAGGACCTTTGTCATGCTCTGCTGCTGCCTGGGAAACCTTGATTACAGTTGTTAAAAGCTGCTCGCCACAGCTGAAATAGAAGGTGAAAAGTACCTAGACCGTGGCACGACGTACATTATTGGGTCTCCAGTCCACATAAGCTGATGACAAGATTGATATCTCAGACCTTGTTTTTAAGGAGCTGCTGAGTTAAAGGGATGGTTCGCCTAAAAAGGACAATTCTGTCATCAATTACTTCCAAACTCATAAGACATTTGTTCATCTTCGAAACACAAATGCCCCTCCATTGAAAGTCTATTCACCCGATATGTTCAAAAAGAGATTGTTAAATAAATCCATACGAATCGAGGCTTTCATTCAAATATAAACATTGATCAGGGAACATACATAGAGCACTGATATATGGTAAACGGAAGCTCAAACGTACTTGCTTGACATGCAAGAACAAACCTCATTGGTTCTTGTCACTTAGTATGATTTATAAGCGGTTTTCCTCATGGGGATCAAAAATGACCCCAAAAGGACAATGTTTCTATGGAAGCTTGTTTCCGCCACAGAATAAAAAATTTTAAAAGGTAATTGCGACTTTTTATCTCACAATTGGCAGTTTACATCATGCAATTCTGACATTTTTTTTCTCGGAATTGCAAGTTGTAAAGTCAGAATTGCGTGAGTTGTAACATCAGAGTTGCGTAAGTTGTAAAGTCAGATTTGTGCAAGTTGTAAAGTCAGAATTGCGTGAGTTGTAACATCAGAGTTGCGTAAGTTGTAAAGTCAGATTTGTGCAAGTTGTAAAGTCAGAATTGCGTGAGTTGTAACATCAGAGTTGCGTAAGTTGTAAAGTCAGATTTGTGCAAGTTGTAAAGTCAGAATTGCGTGAGTTGTAACGTCAGATTTGTGCGAGGTGTGACTTCACATTTGCGCGAGTTGTGACGTCAGATTTGACGTCAGATTTGCGCGAGTTGTGACGTCAGATTTGCGCGAGTTGTGACTTCAGATTTGCGCGAGTTGTGACGTCAGATTTGCGCGAGTTGTGACGTCAGATTTGCGCGAGTTGTGACGTCAGATTTGCGCGAGTTGTGACGTCAGATTTGCGCGAGTTGTGACGTCAGATTTGCGCGAGTTGTGACGTCAGATTTGCGCGAGTTGTGACGTCAGATTTGCGCGAGTTGTGACGTCAGATTTGCGCGAGTTGTGACGTCAGATTTGCGCGAGTTGTGACTTCAGATTTGCGCGAGTTGTGACGTCAGATTTGCGCGAGTTGTGACGTCAGATTTGCGCGAGTTGTGACGTCAGATTTGCGCGAGTTGTGACGTCAGATTTGCACGAGTTGTGACGTCAGATTTGCGCGAGTTGTGACATCAGATTTGCGCGAGTTGTGACGTCAGAATTGTGAGAAAGTTGCAATTACCTTTTCATTCACCTTCCATAGATTTCGGATATTGCCATATTTGTGGGGACATTTTGTCCTGAGTTATCAAGACACACACTCGCGCGCACACACACACACGTCTGGTTCTTTGTGGGGGCTCGCCATAGACGTAATGGTTTTTATACTGTACAAACTGTATATTCTCTCCCCTTACACTAACACTAACCCTACCCCTAAACCCATCACACAAAACTTTCTGCATTTTTACATTTTCAAAAAAAAACCTCATTCTGTATGATTTATAAGCTTGTTTCCTCATGGGGACCTCACTTTAGGTCCCCCCGGTGACACGAGTCCCCATGAGTCTGTGTGCCTTCAGGTTGAAGTCCCCACCGGGATAAAAACAACATGAACACACACACACACACACACACACACACAATCTCAGTTCAGATGCCCTCGTCAAAGCTTAAACGTGTCTTTTTTAAAGTGAAGTGAAAGAAAATGTCAGTTTAATTCAAACACAGACCCTTTTTGTAAGTTAACGGTGTATTCCAGCCTCTGAGCCGTGACAGCACAGAGAATGTGTGTTATCTGAGCAGTGTAATGTCAGCCTGTATGATGGGAGAAGCTGACCTTGCAGTCATTCAACAAAGAGGAAGGGAAGGTGAATGACAGGCTGCTTAGAGCTGTGTACAAGGTGAAGATATTCCCTGCTCATTCCCAGCGGCCTCACATCTGTGTGGAGGCTGATAATGGGCAGGGAAGAGGAACACCTGTTCACAGGACTCATGTGAGCGCTAGAGGAAAGAGCAAGGCTGGGTCCAAAGTCATAACCGCTAATCATTGAGAACTGCTGAATATGCATAATCAGGGTCCCGGGAGACCCTGTTCAGTCTACACAATTTAGTGTCTACACAATATGAGTATGACGTGGTATATCATATACCATATGTCCAGTTTTGAGAGTCAGTGACGGGATGCTCATTTAATTAATTATAATAATAATAAATTATATTTCATGAATCAAAAATTCAGTTTGATTTGTATTATGGGACATATAAAATAAAGATATTTCTTAAAATATTAAATTCAATTATTTTTGTTTAAACAATATGATACTTTAAAACATTCTTCGCTATTTATTATTTTTTAAATATTTTTTATTTATTTATGCACCATAAAAACTAATACATTTGAATATACAATAATATTTAATCTAAAATTATATTTTAGTATATTATTTTTAAACAACAATTATTTGTAAACACGTTACGGTATTGATGTAAAGCATTTGATTTTAATTTCTACCTTCATTTCTCCATTTTAACATTAAATGTTAGCAGTTGTTAATATATATGTATATGTATATTATTCTCTACACTAAAAAATTATCAACACCTTATGACAACGTATGTTTTTACATTGATTTAACTCCTCAAAATAAGTTAAGCAACTTTTTTATGTTCTACAAGATTCAACATTTTTTTTAGTTGAGTCAGTTTAATGTAATTTAAGTTGAAATAACTTTAACATCCAAGATGATTGTACTTAAATTATTTTACAGTATCACAAGTTTTGTGTGTTATCTCAGAGATGGAGATTATGGTCGTCAATGATTATGCCCTTGAGAAAAACACTAGTATTACTCTTATTTTCCCAGGAATAAACTGTGCATTTGTTTTTTTTAAGTTTACAGAAGTTTAATGAGAATACAATATATTTTTAGTGAACAAAAAAGGTGTAAAATTATCATTTTTGACATTCCACTGCAGATAATAAGCAGAACAGTACATATCATCTTATAATTTTTCTAAACCACAGTTTTCAATATGTGAAGCACATTTTTTTATGGTGTGATGTTTCTAATTTCTCC